>NW_010513882.1:0-19197 GCF_000687285.1 Phaethon lepturus
CTCTATCCTGGCTGAAACCAGGACAGGTGCAGATGCTGCAATTACACCCACATTAAGATGCAAAAAAATCTGGAAAAGATCCAACAAAGCTTCACTTCTGCCTCCTGCAGACTGTTGGAATAAAAAAAGACTTTGGGATTAGGCCACAAGTGGGAAGAGAGCCATGATCTGGTCTTTCCGACTTTACTTTTTAAATGCTAACAGCTAAAAATCCCTGGACTCCTTTACTTATGCTTTGATGTCTAAATTCTTGATCCTATGATTGATTCCACTGTTGAAGACAATAGTCTGTTATAGAATTGGGATTCTTACAAGAATATTTAAGACATAAAGTTAAAACTTCTATAAACTGAATGTAAATATACTTATCCTGGCTATGCTAAACATCTCACTGGGCATTTGTTTCAGAAATGTGATGTACCCTTGTTGAAGACTGATAGATGAATGGCAAGATCATCTTTAATTCTGAATATTCTTTCTATAGGTTGCAAATAGTATTTGATAACATAACAAGTATTATTTTCTTTAAAGTATATCAGAATTACAGTCACTGGGAATAACATAACCTGGATTTTTTGATGCATGCAGTATTGCTTACTTTTTAATCTCTTCTGCAGATCTATTTTTTAAATATCTTATGGAAATCTGAAAGTTTAGTTTCCTTTAAAACTTCACTTACTTATTAATTATCATCCATCATTCATTAAAATAACGTAACAGCAGTGTATTTTTTGGATTTTTATTCATAATGTGAAATTGATACTTTTAGAAATCCAATGACTGTTTTTGTACAGGTACACTCTAAGGTGCACACAGTTCTTATCAGGGCACTTAAAGTGGGCTACATGATGCGATATATGTTTTATGAAAAAAAGATCTTTCAAAAATAAATGCATTCAACATGCTTAACTAATTTCTTTAAAAGGCATAATTTATTGGAAAGCATAGTCTTAATACATTAAGGAATGTACACATTTCATTGACATGGCATACAGATTGAGAATGATAAATCGATTAAGCACATTTTCTTCCAGTAAGTAAGGATTCAGTTTATGGATGTAACAAGGTGATTGTTCTCAGAAACTCTGGTTTCTGTGTGTGCATGCACAATTATACAGCTCTCCATTATATATTAAAGCTTTAAATGGAGTTCATGAATTATCCCAGCCACAGATTTAAAGTATGCAGGACAGTAAATTTTGTAGTAGTACCTTACTGATAACAATTTGGATTTTAAAACATTTTACGCAAAAAACCTATCATTTTTTCTACTTTACAGTTAGAAAGCCTAAGCAGGAAAGGTCGCTTGCCTGTGCTACTAATTAGGACCAGAATTATGTTCAAAGGATTAACTGATAGTAAAATAAAATATTTTTATCAAAGTACTACAAAAAAAATAATATTTGCTTAGGGAATTTTCAAAAGTGTCTCAGTCACTTCTGAGCACAAAATTAATAAAAAGACTAGGCACACCTTCATCTTTCTTGAAGTTTTTGCAAAACCCATTCTAAAAAAAAAAGTCCTCAAGCTATATATAAGATTTGTTTATCTAGACGTGCTAGGGAATGTAATATTATTAAGCATATATATATATTTACACACAGAAGGACTAAGAGTGTGTGTGTTTGTTTATGTGGTAAGATTGTGGAAGTGTTTGATAATTTAAGACATCTCATTTTAGTATGGCTTGATAGGGTAATGTAAACAAGCATATCACTTTTAAGAGTAAGCGATCACTTAAATATTTTTCATTCCTAGAATAATTCGTCCCTTCTAGTCCACAGGAATATGAGTTGATGACCAACTTAACTTAAACATTATTCTGCTCAACGGTGAGTCTGCGAACTTAGTCTGTTTTCAGCCTATAGCTCTTTAAAATTCTCAGTTTGAAAAATAACCACAGGGACTGATTTCCCTTGTTTCTTCCTCCCCGTTCACTGCTGACAAACAATTTGATCCAATGTTGTTTAGCTGTTTAGTCCTTTCACTGTTTGTTAAGACGGCTGGCAGGTGACTGACTTTAATAGAGATGGAGTCAGATCCAGATGTAACTAAACCTCAGCTCTTTTCCATCTGAAGCAGTGGGACTAATGACCAGATAAGAACTGTTTCCAATAAAGTCTAAAAAAGGCTTGGGTTGTTTAGAGTAAGGAAGGCTGTTGCAAACATTTATATGACTGTGAAATAGACCCTTGGCAGTGCAAGATCTGGACGCAACTCTGCCATTTTGGGGAGTGGCTGAACTTCTGCTGAAGTTTCAGGGTCAGGAAATAACACAGAAAAAGGCAAAGCAGGGAGACAGAAAAGCCCCACAAAGTTTAGCTGCCATGTGACAGTAGTAGTATGCAATTGTTGCATGATAGCGAGATGTTAATTTAAATTATTGACTTGGTCTTTGGATTGTGGGAAAGGGACAGGGGAGAAAACAGGTAGTGTGTATTTCATCATTTTATGAACCATGGACCAGACTTGTTTTGCGCCAGTTCAGTCTTGAGTAGGTAACTCTCCATTGCAGAAGTGCTGTGCAAATGCTCTTAACTTAATCTTGAGTGTAGTATAGCTCCATCAGGGCAATCATCACAAGAGAGCTATTTAGCCTTCGTTCTTAATGCAGTGTCATCCTGGTATTGTATTGCCAGACTGTATCTGACTCACTGTGACATAGCTTCCATTATTTTATCAATTCCTGAAGTGTGTAAATATGCCCTTTCTTACATATGCTGTCAATTTCCTTGGGTTAATACAGGCAAAGATAATGAAGGGTATTTGAAAAGAGTGCCCTAGTTAGCAATCTTTATTTTTCAACAATAGTATAATTTGTTCTAAATGTGCGCTGTATAGCAGAGAGTAAAGTTGTATCCCTGTTTACTTCTAAAACAAAAACAATCTTAATAAATGGCAAAAATCCAGTATTCACTTAAAAATAAAACTGTAAACAGAGAGAGGTTATGATCATATTGACTGCTGTACTCTGTATCAGGTGGGGCTCTCTGCACTAGGGGAAGACTCAGGGAATTGTACTCTCACAGTGGGGAAAGCGAACAGAGTATGAGAGGGCAGGATAGGCATGTTGAGAGAGAAAAACAGCAAGCATGGAGGGCAGATGGGATACCTGTGTGTAAAGGAGTGTCAGGCAGCAAGGCCCCAAATGAGAGGGGTCAGAGCAAGCTGCACACTCCAGGGGAGCTGTGCAGACACTGCTCAATTTGGAAGACAGTAACAGCTGTTGCACTTAATAACTGAGACCAGAATGTCCAACGGCACAATGCATAGGGAGCAGGTTTGGATCAAATCCAGCTGAAAAATTTGATTAATATAAAAGAAAAGCTCTCTTTGTTAAGGAATTCCAATGGGCTGTGCTAGTCCATAATACGTTAAGCAGGAAATAGCTGAAATTCTGAGGCAATTTGCTGCTCGTCACAGAGTAACAAAATTGTTAAGGTTGGAAAAGACCTTTAAGATCATCAAGTCCAACCATCACCCAACACCACCATGCCCACTAAACCAGGTCCTGAAGTGCCACATCCACAAGTATTTTGAACACTTCCAGTGATGGTGACTCTACCACCTCCCTGGGCAGCCTGTTCCAATGCCTGACCACTCTCTCCATGAAGAAATTTTTTCTAATATCTAGTCTAAACCTCCCCTGGCCCCTGGCGCAACTTCAGGCCATTTCCTCTCATCCTATCATTGGTTACTTGGGAGAAGAGACCAACACCCACCTCACCGCAACCCCCTTTCAGGTAGTTGTAGAGAGCGATAAGGTCTCCCCTCAGCCTCCTCTTCTCCAGACTGAACACCCCCAGTTCCCTCGGCCGCTCCCCATCAGACTTGCGCTCCAGACACTTCACCACCTTCGTTGCTCTTCTGTGGACACGCCAAAGCACCTCAGCATCCTTCTTGTAGTGAGGGGCCCAAAACTGAACACATTATTCAAGGTGCGAGTATTCAAGGTAGCTCTTGTATTAGGGCTCCCCTTTTTCAGGGAATGAATCCTCCTGGTTACAAGGCAGGGGGCACACTGCCGGCTCATATTCAGACGGCTGTCAACCAGCACCCCCAGGGCTTTTTCCACTGGGCAGATCTCCAGCCACTTCTCCCCATACATGTAGCGTTGCATGGAGTTGTTGTGACCGAAGTGCAGGACCCGGCACTTCGCCTTACCAAACCTCATACAGCTGACCTCAGCCCATTGATCCAGCCTGTCCAGATCCCTCTTGCAGAGCCTTCCTGCCCTCGAGCAGACCAACACTCCCACCCAACTTGATGTCATCTGCAAACTTACTGAGGGTGCACTCAATCCCTCGTGATTCCCGTTGTCTGCCTCCTCATCCTGGTCAGGTGGTCTATAACAGGCTCCCAGAAGGATATCTGCCTCATTGGCCTTCCCTCTCATCCTTACCCATAAGCACTCAACCTTGTCATCACAATCGTTGAGCTATATACAATCAAAACACTCCCTAACCTACAGAGCCACCCCACTGCCTGTCTTTCCATGCCTATCCCTTTCGGAAGAGGTTATAGCCATCCATTGCAGCACTCCAGTCATGAGAAGCATCCCATCATGTTTCTGTGATGGTGACTAAGTCATAGCTGTCCCCCTGCACAATGGCTTCCAGCTCCTCCTGTTTGGTGCCCATGCTGCATGCATTGGTGTACATGCACTTGAGCTGGGCTATCGATTTCACCCCCAACACTGGCACGCCACCCCCAGGCTCCTCTCTAGTGAGCCTGGTTTTATCCCCTTCCCCCTTCAAACCTAGTCCAAAGCCCTCTCAGTGAGGCCTGCCAACTCAGGAGTGAGAATCCTTTTTCCCCTTGGAGATAGCTGAACTCCACCTGCTGCCAGCAGGCCCGGTGCCGTGTAAACTGCCCCGTGGTCAAAACAGCCCAAAATTCTGCCGGTGGCACCAGCCTCTGAGCCACGTGTTAACCAGGTGCATTTTCCTGTTCCTTTCAGCGTCCCTCCCTGCCACTGAAGGGATTGATGAAACACTGCCTGTGCTCCACATTCTTCAACTAGTCACCCCAGTGCTCTGAAGTCCCTTTTAATTGCTTTTAGATCTCTTTGCACAACCTCGTCGCTGCTGACCTGCATAACCAACAGTGGGTAGTAATCACTGGGCAGACCAGGGAGATCCCTGGTGACATCTCTCACCCAGGCCCCAGGGAGGCAGCAGACTTCCCTGTGGGCTGGGTCTGGTTGGCATATTGGGCCCTCTGTTCCCCTCAGAAGGGAATCATCTATGACAATTACCCTCATTTTTTTCTTAACAGAGAAACTCTTAACATGTGGGGCTGACTAACTCACCCTAAGCAACCCCCTGGACGGAGTTTGTGTTTCTGTCTCTCTCTTTGGGATTTTTTGTGGTTCATTTTTGAACTTTAGATTTGGTCTGCAAAAAATATAAATCTTAACACTCCTCAATAAGCTACCTCCACCTTTATATGGATTTTGAGTTTACAATCACATTTGGGGTTTTTATATTTAATAGCCAGAAAGAATATGTTTGCCTACAATAACTCATAGATTCTGTTATATTATCTATATTTTCTTAAATGTCTTTCTTGTACATGTATATGTGTGTGATTATAAATACATATGTATCATAGCAACTGTTCCACACTGGACCAAAGTTATATTTAGCTTAGGATCCTATTCCTGATAGTAGCCAATGCTTAGAGAGAGCATGTACGGAACAGAGAACTTCCACAGCTAGGTAGTGATCACGGAAACAAATCCCAACTCTATATTCTGGTAGTTTGCTGTTTGTTACATTGCCTTTTTTTTATATGCCTTCCTCAGGTGGGATGTTGAAATATGTTCATGTTTGACAGGCAAGATATGCTTAGGAGAGATAGCGTGTGCAAAAGGTGACAAAAATTAAATGAGGTATTCCGTGATCTGGTGTCAGTGCACACACAGCCATACATTGAAGAACAAACAAATCCTTTATTTAATTATCATCTCTACTTTTTAAATTTCAGTCAAAGTTATGGCAGATAACCTAAGGTCTAGAGATGAGCATGCAGTGTTACTGAAGGTTCTTCCTCATTTGCTGACCACAAACGTGAACTTGTTCATAAGAAAATAAATTTATCTTTCTTGCTCTTCATCATCTTGCTAAATACAGAGTGGGATGATGTACGCTATGAGAACAAACTCTTGGTCTATACACAGTAAGGTCATTACTGGAAATTTTCTATTATGCTGACACACAGCATAAACTAAAAATGTCTTTTTAAAAGGTGTACTTTATACATTGTTCCAAGAGCCATAAAGCAAAAATAGGGTTTTGAGAATTATTTTGTCTGTCAAAATTGCTATTGTCATGGTAGTATTAATGAAGAATTAACGTTGGAGCCTAACATTTATTTTTATTGGACCTCCACCTCTGTGTTAAAAGATTACATTGACTTCTGACATACAATATAATGATTATTGCTCTGAGAAATGTATTGGCATTAGGCAAAAACAGGTGTGAAATCAACTACTTTGGGGCACTGATTATGGGTAAACTATAATGAAATGACTCCCTGGAAGCTGTTTTAAGAATAAAACGAAACAGTTCTTCATGTATCTCTCTCTTAAATTATGTTTCCTTATGAGGTATGAAAAAAAAAAACACCCTCCCTGTGCAATTTGGTTTATATTAAACTTACATATAAAATTGTTTCTTAAACAATAAAAAAGGCTGAGATCCTACATGTACATTTTGTTTTCTTCTTTCCCTGAAAACTGAGTAATCAATAACACTGATCCTGGCAGAACAGATGACAAAAGGAACTGATGGGAAAGGGCACATAAGGACAAAAATGCAGAGCAGATCACTTAGGCTGCAAAGCTAATACTAATTTTATGTGTTTAAAAACTGCCACTTGCCAAACTGAACTTAGCCTTTCATCACTGCTGTTGACTTGTTTCTGTTTTCATGTTAAGTCACACAAGCCCCGTAGTTATAGTATTTCAGTGGTTTCCCTCTTGCTTCAAACTTCCAATGATACTATTCTGTCAGCAGAACAAATATAGACAAATATTCCTGCTCTATTTCACCCCAAAAGAAATTGGAATTCTGATTATATAACCTGATGGACAGCAGAACACCTGTAATAAGTTCTTGCTTATTTTGTTTCTAAAAGACGTAGAAATATGATGAAGAATAAAACTTTCCACCGTTTCTGGCAAAGCTTTTCAGACTGTATTATCTCTTTCCATTGTCTACATATAAATAACAAAGCTTTTCCATTCCAAGTATTTTTGTTTTGAAGAAGTTCTGGTATTTTGAAAACACTTATTTGAGCTTATGAAGAATTTCTGGCATCTTGGAGATAATTATTTTAATTTTTTGCATATCTAACAAATTATGAGTTCAGCTTTTCTGAAGCCCTCCTTCATTTAAAACTGATATTTTTTGACCAGAACTTCTTTCCCACACGAGATTTCTCATTTGTCAACTAAAACGTTTTTCAAGAACTGGTCATATTTGATGAAGTATATATCTGTGTTTCTTTTGATATGGAAGAGTCAGTGATAGAACTGAGGATAGCCAATAACCAGGCTGTGGCTGGAACATCTTATAAAACCCAGATCACTTATGATCAGACCAGATCTTGAATTTTAGATGAGGTTCCTAAGTACCAAATTATAGATTGTCTCACACAGGTCATGTATGCAGTATGGAATTCTCTAGTATGAAGTGTCAATCACCATGATTTCTGGTTGATATAGTCCTGAGATCAAATCCCTGGAGTAAACGCAGTCCTTTTCTTCTTAAAGTGTAATTTTTCTTAAACAAGACTGTTTCATCAGAGAAAACAGAAGAGGGGAGTAGATTATTTCTTCAGTAGTTTAGCACCTCTCACAAATACTTGATTTACTGTCTGTAGATAAACTCTTAGTAGCACTGACAGGTGAACTTGCATCAGATTTTGTAACCAGTGCCCTTCAACCTCAAGCCTTTTAATCCATAAACTCTTTTTGCTATTTGCTTTGTGGAACTGTGCTTCCAAATGAAGGGTGAATGTCTGACAGAACTTATGTTGACTTGCATATAATAACCAGGCTTTCATTATTTTGGCAATGTTTTTCAGCACTGTGACTTTTTTCCATTTCTTTTGACCTGGTGATGATTGGCTTTTTTTTTTTTTTTTTTTTTTTCAGCTGGGAGCAGTGAGGAAGAGAATGAGATGTTTTCTGATTTTGAGGAAGGGTCATCTGGGAGTAGAAAATTCAATGATCACTTCCTCAAAATGTAAAGCGGACCTTTGTAAAGTTAACAGCAGTAAATTTCATATGCATCAGCATCACAGTTGCATCGTTTTTCCTCTGTCCGTTTTTTGAAGTTTCTAAGGCAATTAGAGAGTATCATGGCTCATGGCTTTGAGCATTTTCTTCCCCCTTACTTTATGCTGGCAGTTTTGGTGGAGGGCAGGAGCTGGGAAGTATAGCTGCCATACTTGATAACCTCTACTTGCATGATATTTTGTACATTCAGTGGACAGATTGGAAAAAAATAAAAAAATATTTAACATTTCTGTATGTACTACAATGTTTGCACAGTGGCACACCTTCATCTATACAAGGACAGTTCCAAGAAATATATCCTGTCTGCTCTGTCTACTTATTTGATGCAGTACATTTCTAGTTAGCTGCTGTGTCAGTGTGCTGATGAGCCCTGCCTTCAGGCTTTTCTTCTAATGTCTTTTGCTGATTCAGTCCCGTAACTAAAGTAAGATAGTAAAGGTAACTTCCCCTATGCCTTGCCTGGACTGAAAGGTCACCTTGTGTACTTTATATATGAGTTAATCAAAGAAAGCATAAACATGCTTACTCATCGGTGTGAAGCCTAGATCAAGGTGTGTACTGAATTGTCTCAACTAGTTGAAAATGTCCTAACATGGTCTAGGAATGCCCAAACTCACAGACCTGTCAGACATGAACCGACAAGCACGCAGGAATCTTGCCCACAGTATTGTGATCCATGAGACTTGGAGAATCTGTTCTTATGTCAGCACCATATTTTCCTGCTTCTTCAAGGCACATTTAACACATGAACTACAGGAGTCTTCCAAAAATAACTGGGGCAGGTGACATGTTTTTCACATTACATGACTATCCAAGTGATACAAGCAGGATAATGAGAGGAAAGGATTTTTTTTGTTCGCTTGCCTTTCAGGCTTTTTAGGTTCTGTAACAATCCTTCTCCCCTTGTGTTCTCACTACACTACATACATAAAAGCACGTATAAAATTACAGCTTGATGAACAGGTTTCTTACAGAATATCTTTCACTGATTTTTACATTATTTTTAATAATTTTCTGCTCTGAAATTCTCTTCTTCCTGTTGCTGCAATGTTAAGTGAAACACTTCACCTTTATCCCCCAGCTTGTTTTTTTGTGCATATTTGGCAGTAGCTTATCTATACTCTTTAACCTATAATAGTTACTCAGATTTCCACTTGCTTTTTATATAATTTGTTCTTTGGTCTCACATGATAACAAGAAAAATTAATTCTACAAATATATAGGAACCAATCAGGGGTAGGCATAGCATCCAATACTATATTTCAATACAAAACCCACACTATTGAAAAATACTTTTAATGTAGCTAAGGTTATTAGAAATTTAACAATACTTTTTTTTTTTTTTCCATCTCAGAACATTTCTGTATGATCTAAATTAATTGCTCTGAGGTCATCATCTTCTCTTTGCCTTCTCTAGACCGTGTAACAGCAGATATAATGGAGCAGTTGAAGGCAGGTCAGTTGAAACTGCTACTGTTTTGTTCTAAAGGCCATGTAATGGGTCAATGCAATTCAGATTTGAAACCATTCTGTTATAGATTATGTTAGTAGGAACAGTTGCAACAATATGCTGTATTTTAACTGTGGAGTTATTCAATAATGTGAATCTGAAAATTTCAGTTCTTAAATCAGAAACAGTCTTACTGAAAGAACTAAAAGTTTCTAAGTCTCTGGAGTTTGTTCCTCTAGATGTAAAGAAAGAATTACATAAACACAGAGCTGTCATGCAGTCAGTGGTCCATGTTACATATTGAGTCATGTGATTACCACCACCTGATCTATGGTTCTACCCTAACAAGCATCCACAATGGTAATATTGAACATATGTTCAGTACGTTCACATAAAAACATATGTGTAAACCTCCATGAAATAAATAGATGGATTAAACAACAAACACCACCACTGTCTGTGGTGCAAATTAAAACAGAAAAGAGATATAATGATATAAAGTTTTAAGGGAAAGAGGTTTGAACAAGGAAAGAACTCAAGCAATATTTGCTTATCATTTTCTGAGATATTCTTTTTCTTACCTAAAAATTTCTGTCAAAGATTTATTTCCAAGTGTGGTGGTTGACCTTGAACAGCTGCCAGATACCATTCAGCTGCTCTCTCAGTCCCCCTCCTCAAGAGGACAGGGGAAGAAAATAAGATGACAAATCTTGTGGGTCAAGGTAAAACCAGGGCTATCACTTACCAGTTACCACCATGGGCAAAACAGACTCAGTTTGGGGAATACTAATTTAATTTATCTCTTGTTAAAATAGATCTTGATGGTGAGAAATAAAGATAAAAACTATAACACCTTCCTCCCAGCCACTCCCCACACTTTTTCTCAGCCTCAACTTCCCTCTTTCATTCGCAAGCCCTATACATCCCCCCACCTCCTCCCAAGAGGTGCAGGGGGACAGGGAACAGAAGGCCGCAGTCAGTCCACAACAGCTCCTCTCTGCTGCCCCTGCCCTCTCACGCAGTTCCCCTGCTCCTGCGTGGACTCTCCAACAGGCCGCAGATCCCTCCGGAGACACCCACCTGCTCCGGCTGGTAGTCTCCAGGGGAATCTCTGCAGGGACGACTGGAGCCCCTCCTCCCGCTCTCCCTCGGGGCTGGCAGGGCTGTTTCTCACACCTCTCTCCTCACCCCTCACGCCAGCCAGCAGTTTGCCTTGTCTCAGCTGCGCTTTTCAGGAGGCACCCGCCCGGTGGGGTTGCTGGGGCCGGCTGGAACCGGCTGTGTCCGGCACGGGGCGGGGCGGCTTCTCGGCTCCTCACTGAGACCACAGAGGCTGCGGACCCCTGCTGGCAGCTGGGCAGCTGTGCCTGGTACAACATCAAACAGTAGATGAACTTATTATAGTTAATAATGATAAAGACAGTTAAAAATACAACTGTTAAGAAGTGTTGTTCTCTATTTGTGCTGTTAAACAGTCTACATGTTTACGAAGCTTCCATGAATGTTAATGGAAATTTAGACACAGCTATTTACTGGTGATCTATCAAAAGTAGAAGACGAGATAAGAAAAGATAGCTGAATTAAAATGTGTGTTTATTTTCTGATAGGACTGATGAAGCATTTATCAACAGCTTTTTTCATCAGAAAATGCTCATCTGATGTATTTTTCACAGCCAATGTTACTGAAGTTTTTTGACCGTTTTATTTAGTATGAATTTGAAATCCTGTATTGTTGTAATCTTATTTTACATTCCTAAAATAATAATTTCTGATCTATGAGATCTTTCGGGTTTGACTTTGGACTAAAAAAAATTATTAGAAGCGACATTCTGAGTTTCATTTGTCTCTAGCTTTCACCGTCAATCTCTGGGTAAACCAGAACAGCCGCTACCATTTCACAAAGGTCTTGGACATCCTAACCTCATTGCAATTGAATGATGTAGCAGAGAGGTCAATCTTTCTGACCTCCTGCAAGGTTATTAACAGAAGAAAACTGGCTCAATAGATTTGATAGATACTAACACATAACCCTTTGCTATTAACCCTCATAATCCGTGTAAAATGAAGTAGACAACCCCAACTGTAGACACGCCCAACATGCCCCCAACCGTGTTTTGTCCAGAAGAGTTCCTCAGGGCCACAGCTTTGATCTGTGCATTGACTGTACCCACAACAACGTACATGGCTGGTTAATTCACTTTATCATGGTGAATTATCATGGATATATTATCATGGTGGTAGAATATGAAAATGCTGATTTGCTCCTCTGTGTTTTATTCAGGTATTAAAATTGATAGGGCACCTACCTTACAGAGTTCCCAATTTTTGAAAGACATTCCGTTTCCCACTGTCTTCAGTTAGATATCTAGTATTAGGCACCTAATTAAATCACTAGGTAAATTAAAAGCAGAAATGTAATTTATACCTGATAATTCAAACACATAATTACTTTACATGAATACTGACAAATTACATCATTTTAGTGCTCATTTTTCTTAGCATGATGTTATCTCCTGTGAAGAAAATGTGATTTAAACAGTCTTGATACAATTCTAGAGTACTAGAACGTCTAAGTATTAAAAATCTGCTGAAAAATATATTTTGCAAAAGAGACCTACAAAGCTGTAGAGAAAAGCTTACTAATAGACATATGCTTTAACAGAGATAGACATGGATATAACTCTTAACAATAATAAAATCTGAGAGAAAATAATTTTCCCATCTTAAATTTTACATTTGGGAGCACCACTTATAGTAGATTTTGGCAAAGATTCAGGAACAGTATTTTTGTCTAGGATTCTGTTCCTAAATATAGAAACAGATCTTGATCATTTCTTTCCATAGAGAATGGATACACAACTGTCTTTGCAGTACTAGTGCAATGCATATGAAAAACAGATGTTTAAATGTTAGAGATTATGATGTGAAGCAAATCACTATATTCCAGTGCAACATTAGAAGTCAAATACTGAAACTGTCAGGGAAAAAGCTATGATAAAGAATCTTCCAAAGTAAAGTGGTTTTGTGTTATAAGAATCTGTTTTTATGTACGGTGTCAATATTGGCTGACCAGGAAATTTTGGTAACATCAGCAAAGCTAGAAAATTCGTCAGGTTTTTTTTTCAACTAGCCATGATAAAGCTGAGGTCACAAGACCACTGCATACTTCAGAGGGGCCAAGAATTTGTGTTATATAAGAAAGTAATTTTTAGAAGTGGGAGTGCACATCAGCTTCCAGGTGCTTCGCTTTGGGAAGATTGTATTTTTGTGCCTTATTATAGTTGTTGATTTCTCTCAGTACTTTAGACTAGTTAATCAGCTTACTCATTTTGACCCTTTACCAATTCCACTGTATGCCTGCACCAATGAGATGCAATAATCCTTGTAAACCTAATTCTGATCTCTAAAGTTCAACTGCTAGCCACTCCTTGTATAGATAAATCTTGGCAGATAATACATGCTACAAACAGAATTAAAAGCAAAAGGCATGGTGCAAAGAAGAGAAGGAAATGTGGACCAAAGATCTGGGAGGACTGCCAGAACTTAGAAGAGCTGCTGTGCAACAAAGGTCCATTGCAGCACTGTAGTCTGCATATATTAAAGGCATGTCCACAATGCCATGAAACTAATCCTGTAACTCAATCTGCCATATAACTAATTTGCATCCATTGGCTACATTTATACTAGCAAATTAAAGATGTGTGGACTGTTTTCTGACATTAATGCCCATGCCCATATTATGAGAACTCTTAGATTCCAAATCAGGCTGGCTATATGCAAACTATCCATTAGGAGTACTTCCTATCCGCCAAATGATGGATCGGATTTGTCTGGGAGAATGCTAGTTGGCACCAAATCATGCAAGGGGCTGTTCCAACAATAAGTATAACCAAGAAGATACTAATCTGTAATTAGCAGCCTATCTATCTGGATGATTTTATTTGTAGAGATTTATTAAGTTAAAATAATGTTTGAAATAGTAGACTTTACAAACTTATGTAATAAGAAACATGTACTTCAATTTAGACAAAGCCAAGGACCTCTGTCTTCAAAGGGTCTAGGTTCCTACATGTCACTTTGAAGTATAATTCCTCACCTGTTTACAGGTTCATTCAGCTGCAATTTAACAATGGAAATGCCTAATTTGTAACCAGTCATCTGAGTACCCCAATTCCAGGTCTGAGTGAATTGAAACCCACCAAAGTAGTCAGTGATGGTGCCAAATTTCTCCACATGAAAACACATGAAAATTCTTGTTTTGACATTCCTGTAAGAAAGTCTGGACCTTGAGACCCTCAGGTGAATATCCTAGCAGCTAGGTCATGCATTCATTTTAATTCCCTTTATAGACTAAGAAATATGTGATTATTTTATACAAAATTGAATTGTTTCAGTAGTAAGAGCATTTATAAAAGCCCTGTAACTCTCATATATGTGCCCAATGTATCACATTCCATTTAGGTATGCAAGGCACTGTGACAAAAGGTGTGAAACTGGACTGAAGAAAGAGCACCACAGTTACTCTCGTGAGGCTGTTTTCTTCAGTTAGGGTCGATATAGTTTTAAGACGTATCTCAAACATGTTTAAGACTGTGTATTCTGCATATATGAAGGTAGAGTGGTTATCAGAGGTTGTGGGTTAGTTCAGGTGACTTTGCATTCAGTGTACTGGGATTTATGAATCCCATTCTCTTGAATCCCAACTGTTCTTACACATTTTGTAGAGAACCTAGACACCTGACTTTGGGTTTTATTTTCCAGTATAACGTATCAGTTACAAGTTAGGTATCACAATACTGAACATAATTCCTATTTTATTAATTTAATCCTAAATCACTGAAAACAATGTTTTCAACTATGAAAAGTGCAGCTTAGTGTAAATCATTAATATTTGCATATCACCTTCCTCAAATTTTCATGTTGTTATTGTAATCACCTTGAACTTTATTAGTAGACTTATTTACAATTTAGTAGTTTCTAATCCTCAAAAGCTTTCATGCCAAATTACATTAGAAATTAACATGAGTGTACTGTAACCAAAGCTGTAGAAATATTTAAAAATACCCCTTAATACTCACTGTGCAAGAATACAACACAATTGATATGTGCATTTTATATGAGACCCAGTTTTATAAAATTGGTTCAAACTTATTTTAGTTACTAGAATATCAGTGACTTTATTAACACAGAATGTAAAGAAAGCAGATGGTAGAATTACTGTAAGAAGAACATAACCTTAGCACTTAGATAATAACCACCCAAGCTTTGGGTGCTTACAGAAAAGTTAAATGACAGCAGAAGATCATAGATACTGATGATATAATTCTATTTATGTGATCCATTTTTCTGTGAAGTGACGATTTTCAGTCTCGTGAGTTATTCTTGTAATCATTGCACACACAGGGGCATGTAAATATATTACAAATGCAGTAAACAAGATAAAAATAGTGGACATGTGTATGTCCATTCTGAGAAAGCCATATTGATAGCATATGAATTTAACACAAGGCTTAATTTTAAATGGTTTGAATACCACTATCTACACACAGTGTATTGGACTTAGAGACAAGGATTAGGGTTTTTTTTTTTCTTAGACTTTGGAAACAGACATCATTTAGCATGACAGCAGCTTTATTAATCCTCTGGCATCTAGCTCAAAATACATGTATTTCGTTGGTTTTTAAATAGAAATAACAGAGGTTTTCATAGGAATTTGTGGACTCAAAAGTGCTTATTCATTGATCAAAATGTGTATTTAACTGGTCACTTCTCTTTTCCCCTAGCTATGATAATGATCTATTTCATATCTGCCTATGGTACTGTAGTATTTAATCATCAGTTTTCAAAGATCACACCAGATACTATTTTTGTCTTGTCTGTAGGGTGCTTGGTGGCTCTGGAGGTCACTGCAACTTAATAAAGGTTTTTCTCAGACACCACCTGCTAGATGAAGTGATAAATCCATACAGGGATTAAAGATCCACAAATGGTTTCTCAGTCTTTTTGAAGATCCTGTCATAAACGGGGTACCACAGAGAACAGAAAATTCTTCTGGTTTGTCCCAAAGATCGTAAAGTAGTTTGCTCATTCAGCCATCGCAGATGCTCTTTTGGAGATGAATACTTGTGAAAGATCCTCCATCTCTGATGCTCTCTGACTTTTTTTAAATCTCTGCTACTTTCTAGAGTGTGGATAAATGGTAGCTAATATTAAGCTGTTCTAAATGTGTCAGAAACAATAGTAGTATTTTAAAATTTAAATTCAAGCCATGCCCATCCAGATTTCTAAGCATCTTTGACATTACTCTCAAGGAGGAATACTAGTAAAAGCAATGAAAAGAGTTGGTTTTTTTCTTTCCTACAGATTTAATCATATTTTAATCTAATCCACCATCCCAGTATTACCAACCTAATATAGCCTGATAACTGTCATTTCATGTTACCTCCTAACGTAATGTGAATCCAACTGCATCAGTTTGTCTTCACTATGTAAGTGCTGGGACACTGTAGAAGTGTAACAAAGCAAAAACATAATAAAATTCATCATAAGGCTTCAACACCAGGATTAAATGTTTGAGCCAGACAGGAAGTTTAGTTGCTAAAACAAGTGTTTGTAAAAGAAGTAACTGAGGAACACCCAGCATCTAAGAAAAAATATTTTTTAAGAGAGAGCAAGACTGCAATAAGATGTTTTGTTCATTTTTCTGCCACATTTCTTGTCTCATGAAAATGAGCTGTTTGTCAATATTGCTGTAACAGTAAATCTTGTTATGAAGGTCTTTACCACAAAGCATGATCAATCTGATTTTCATCATGGGCATACTACTATTTAAAAGCACTCTCTTAGATGTATCATAGGTTAACATTGCAGAGTGTAGATGCTTCCACTAGCTTTAAAGAGACCCATTAATGTACTGGAAAAGACTAGCCGAGGTGTGCTGTGCTTGTTAATGGCTTTCACAGTAACATAGCACAACATCATACTGTCTTTCAGCTAAGCTGCTTTCTTCAGTTGTCTCAGATAACCTTATATTTACAACACAGTTCTGTCTAGCTGTATCTCCTAGTTGTTGCTTGGAGTACTATGGTTACTGACTTTTTGTTTAATCTATTTTCACCAGTGAGAACTCACACTAGTAATTTTTTTTTATATAATTCTCTCTTATTCTAATTTCTTCTTCATTCATTGAAGCTATGCCTACATACAGTAATATTCAGTATATATTTCGTTAGGAGTGTTGGCCTAGATGTGACCTCTGGACCAGATTTGATGTACTGGTTTCAGTAATTTTCAGTAATATAGGCAATTACAGTTGTCCTTTTCTGTAATGTGATCTGTGACTCACAGAAGTGAAAGTGTTGGCTCATGATGGTTAATCTTGATCTCACTGTAGGAGTGTGCAGTCAGTGTGAGCCAGACTTTGATGGGGGGAGCAATTATTTTTGCAAATAAAGCTTGTGCCCTGAGGCTTCTAGAAGACTGTTACTGCTGTCTTCTGTGGAGTACTGTGAGGTTGAGTGCTTTGTCACACATGGTTATTCTAAATAAATCAAGCTAATGACATTGATTTAATGCAATTTCAGTCCTTATGCCATTTTTCCAGTTTTCTTTTGCTTCTGTCATTTTATCAGTTTGTTCTGAATACTTGGAAATTTGGTTGAATATTTTCTAATATCTAACGGTACAGAATATGTACTATTTAAATGATGACATGTAATTTTGAATACATGTTTAGTTGACTTTAAGACTGATGGGAAAAATATATTGCAGATGGTTTTCCATTAGGAAAATATGTTTTCTCCATCCAGAAATGTCTTCCTTTAGGGTCTCTTTCAGGAGCTGTCTGCCTCTCTGCAGCTTCTCTCTTAGGTCTTTGTTATTTGATCACTTCTGCTATGGGTTGATAATTATGCAAAACTGGCTGCCCCATGTTCTTTTGCGCTCAAAACCAGAAAAGTAACCCACAATGCATCATCTTTCACAACAGTGAAAGGAGAATTTTTGGTGCCTCAAGGGAGAAAATGTGTTCCAGCCTGTGGCTGTAGCACACAGAGAGATGAAAGGGGGTCGCCTGGCGTGCAGACTACTTTTACAGTGTGAAAAAATGCAATGTTGTGGTAGAAATTTATGGGTTTAAATTGCAGGGGTTTGTTTTTTTTAATTAAAAAGTCCAGATACGCTGGTATGATCAAAATATTGTTTTGCCCTGTTCATTCCTGTGCTGACACAGTTCTGAGGAAGATAAGAAATGTATCTTCTTGCTGAGGTGAGTCAACTGCTCTCTCCACTGATCTGGTGGGGGTATGAAAGAAGGGAGGAGTGGTCTGGGAGATTGACATAATATGTAAAGTTGAGGCCTGAATTATTTTCCTAAAACTAACGGCGGCTTCTACCATTTTTGTTTAATGTTAGTGTAGATGCAGCTATGAATTTGAAAAAGAAATATTAAAACCAGAAAAATAAAACAATTCAAAGGGTTATTAATGCAAAAAGAAGCTTTAAGAGAAAACAATACTAGGTGTCACACACAGAAGTTACAATTATAATAATTTTAAAGTTTCTAGATTATTACATTCTGCCATCTCAATGTAAATAGGTTTATATTTTATTTAGATGATTGTTGATGATCTAGATGATTGCTGTAGGTCATCACTTCCAACTAAACTATTCTATCCTAAACCACACTAGGGCTATTAACTAAATATGGGATCTCACCTCAAAGTTAGGCATCTTGCCCAAGTTTGTTATCCAGACCTTTTCAGGATATAGTGGAAAAATCTAACTCCAGAGAGCGTTTTATCTGCAGGTGTTAACTAATTCTCTCAAAAGAGATCTTTCTCTCTCCCTCCCTCCCATCCTCCCAGTCTCCCTCTCTCTCTCCCACGTCTTTTCCCTCCCTCCCTTCTTCCTCTACCTCACTCTCATCCTCCTTCCTTTCCTCTCCCCACTTCTCTCTCCTCTCCTACTTCCTCTCCTGTTCCCTTCATCTCTTCCTCCTCTTTCCATCTTTTCTGCCTCCTAGTCCCCCTCACTCTCTCCCCATTCTCCTCTTCCCATTTTCCTTTCAGTCTCTCCCACCCTACTCGCTCTCTCCCTCCTCCCTCCCCTCTCTTTCTCCCCTCCTCCCTTGTTCTGTTTTCTCAAAGATATGTAGACAGATCTCTTACAAGGACACATAAGTTTAAAACATGCAAACTCAAATGAGATGCAGCTGGAATTATCTACTGATGAGAACAATTAAGGTTATGCCTTTTTTATGAAATAGAAAGGGAAAAGAGGAACAGATACGTAGTGTGAAACAGTTGGTGCTGAGGGTAAAGTATGGATTGTTCATGTAGTTTTGAGAATTTTTACTAGATTCAGACCAGCTCTAGTTTGGTCCCAGGGACTGAACTTCCCTTAGTAGCTGGAGCATGTGGTTGGGCTCTTGGATTATTCCTGC
>NW_010513882.1:19228-22559 GCF_000687285.1 Phaethon lepturus
TTAGTTTCAACCAAAGGAATTCAGTTTGCATGCTGTGAGACTGCTCCATGGTGGAAACAAAGTGCAGCAAGAAGGGACTGATCAGGAGATCAGCTTCAGAAAAGCACTTCTGATCCAAACTAAAACTTTACTGTGGGGACACGTTTGCAAGTGCGACAAAATAAATTCAGTTAATCACAATTCAGTAACTTATAAATTAGGATAAGAGAGCTGTACATGCTGATTATAGAATATACTACTTATCAGATTAGCATCTTTGCTGAGACATGAAACTATATGAAGAATTAAGTTCTTTGCCAGGATTTTCGTTGCAGCAAAGCAGTTCTGCTCCATTTGAAGTTAACAGGAATAGGCTCAAGGTCTCACAGATTAATGCCACAGTTCTGTAATAGGACTCAGCAAGCTTAAATATCTTTGAAGCCTTTGTGCATTGCCCTTCGCAAGACTGGGACGTATGGAGAGTCATTAAATGATATTGCTTATCAGAGATTTTCTCCTTTTCTAGTAAGAACACTGGTACAGTTGTGACTCATATTTTGACTGAAGTAGCAACTTGATCATAAATAGTATTTACTGTAAGAATAGAAATGGACAAATTATCAAGAAAAATTATTCATCTAGTAATGATTCATAATACAATCTTCCTCTACAGATTTATGGATACAAATATGTTGAAATAAGTTTTAAAAAGAAGAAAAACATTGCTTAGCCCTGCAAGTCACAACATGAGACTTTGCAAGTATTAAGGTTAAAGCAGTTCATGATCTGATCCATCTTCTGTTTGAGGCATAAGCTTGCTTCATCAATATTAAATGCATGCCAAAATGGGGAAAGCAAATTTGGTGACAATTTAGCAGACAGTAAATTAGTCATAAAGACTCTGATCCGGATGAAATAAGGCTGACTGCAGGTTGAGACTTATCAAGCTCTTCATATTTTGCTTTTCCTAATGAAGGTCAGGAAGGGATTTGATCATTTTCTGTATATGAGGATAACTTAGCTTGGAAGAGACTGCTGGAGGTCATCTAGTCCAACCTACTGCTCAAAGAAAGGCTCATTTAAAGCTGTTTCAGCTTGCTCAGGATCTTGTCTGGTTGAGTTTTTGAAAATATGCAAGGATAGAGGTTCCACAACATCTCTGAGCTTAATCACTTACTCAAATATTTTTCCTTACACCAGGTGAGAATTCCTTGCGGCAACATACATCTGTTGCCTCTTACTTTTTCTGACCACCTCTGAGTACAGTCTATCTGTCTTCTGTCAACTTCACCTTAGGTTATTGAAAACAGAAATTGTTCGCCAGACCCTTCACCAGCTTCATTGCCCCTCTTTGGACATGCTCCAGCAACTCAATGTCCTTCTTGTAGTGAGGGACCCAAAACTGAACATGGTATTCAAGGTGCGGCCTCACCAGTGCCAAGTACAGGAGCACGATCACTTCTCTACTCCTGCTGGCCACACTATTTCTGATACAGGCCAAGACGCTGTTGGCCTTCTTGGCCGCTTGGGCACACTGCTGGCTCATGTTCAGCCGACTGTCAACCAGCACCCTTTTCCAACAGACAGCTCTTCAGCCACTCTTCCCCAAGCCTGTAGTGTTGCATGGGGTTGTTGTGACCCAAGTGCAGGACCCTGCACTTGACCTTATTAAACCTCACACAGTTGACCTCAGCCCATCGATCCAGCCTGTCCAGATCCCTCTGCAGAGCCTTCCTGCCCTTGAGCAGATCAACACTCCCACCCAACTTGATGTCATCTGCAAACTTTCTGAGGGAGCACTCAATCCCCTCGCCGAAGCCACCAAGGTGAAGGGCTCTGGAGCGAAGGATTGTGCCAGGGGACCCTTCCTGAAGTGGCAACACTGCGAAGGAGGCCGCATGGGGAGAGAGAGGGTGCCTCAGCCCCCACCCAAGGCCAGAAGACCGGGCTCCTGACAAGTGGCAGCTCTGCCTCAGTGCAGGTGGGGACAGGAGCGGCGGTGGCCAAAGCCCCTCACGTAGAAGAGCAGTCCCAGGGAGCCCGAGCAACCTGGAGTGCGGCGAACAGGGTGAGCAAACAGGATGTGGTGCGTCAGATTGTGCAGCAGTTCACGCAGGCAGGGAACACATGCAGGCAGGCCACAGTCCCCTTGGCACTAGAGGCTCTCTGACGAGTGGTCATCGGCCTTGCAGAAGAGGCTCAGCCATGGTCTTCACTCATCTGAAAACCGTGGCCGGAAGGAACGTGGTGACCCAGACCAAGCTTCCGCTCAAGCACATGGCTGTCCAGGTGTCCGGCTGCAAAGAGTGCCTGAGCCTGTCACTTGTGCCAGAGACCAGCGGAGATGATACCTGCGTGCAATGCGACCAGGTGAGCGACCTGCTCAGCCTGGTGGCAGAGCTGAAAGAGGAAGTGGAGAGGCTGAGGAGCATCAGGGAGTGTGAGAGGGAGACAAATTGGTGGACCCACACCCTGCCATCCCTGAGGCAGACAGGGGATCTCCTGCCCTCCTGCTGCCAGGCAGAAGGAGGGGATCTAAGAGATGAGGGAGAATGGAAACAGGTCTGTGCTCGGAGTTGCATATGAATCCCCTTCTGGCCTCCCTCACTGACCCAGCTGCCCTTACACAACAGATATGGGGCTCTGGAACTTGAAGGCCAGGAACATGAGGACCTTGATGAAAGTCCATCCAGGTGGGTGCATAGGGTGAGTCCACCAGCCCCACGCATCAACACTTCCTCTGCTAAGAAAAAAAGGAGGGTAATTGTCATAGGCGACTCCCTTCTGAGGGGTACAGAGGGCCCAATAAGCCAAGCGGACCCAACCCACAGGGAAGTCTGCTGCTTCCCTGGGGCCCAGGTGAGAGATGTCACCAGGAAACTCCCTGGTCTGGTGTGGCCCACTGACTACTAGCCGCTGTTGGTCATACAGGTTGGCAACAATGAGGTTATGCTAAGAAGCCCAAAGGCAATTAAAAGGGACTTCAGAGCACTGGGGCGACTGGTCAATGGAGTGGGAGCACAGGTAGTGTTTTCGTCAATCCCTTCAGTGGCAGGGAAGAATGCTGAAAGGAACAGGAAAGCACATCTGATCAACACGTGGCTCAGAGGCTGGTGCTGTCGGCAGAATTTTGGGTCTTTTGACCACGGGGCAGTCTACACAGCACCAGGCTGGCAGCACATGGAGTGTGACTGACTCCAGGGGGCAAAAGGATTCTCGCTTATGAACTGGCAGGCCTCATCGAGAGGGCTTTGGACTAGGTTTGAAGGGGGAAGGGGATAAAACCAGGCTCACTAGAGAGGAGCCTAGGGGTGGTGTGCCGATGTTGGGGGTGAAATCGATAGCTCAGCTC
>NW_010513883.1:0-9462 GCF_000687285.1 Phaethon lepturus
GTTCCCAGGGTCCTCCTTTGTACCCTTTTTTAAAAATGGGCGTAATTTTACTGTTTTTCCAATCTCCAGGGACTTCACCTGACTGCCATGACTTTTCAAATATCACAGAGAGTGGCTTGGCAACTTAGATCAGCGAGTTCCCTCAGGACTCTCAGAAGCCTCTCGTCAGATCTCATAGACTTGTGCACGTTCAGGTTCCTCAGGTAGTCTTGAACCTGATCTTCTCTTACAGTGGGAGGGACTTTGCTCCCCCAGTCCCTGCCTTGAGATCCATCCACTTGAGAGGTGTGGGTAAAGAGATTTCCAGTGAAGACTGAAGCAAAGCAGTCATTGAGTACCTCAGCCTTCTCCTCATCCATTGTTACCAGTCTGCCAGTCTTGCTCACCAAGGGGGGTACACTTTCTTTGACCTTCCTTTTCCAGTTGACATACCTGGAGAAGCCCTTCTTATTATTCTTTTCATCCTTTGCCAAGTTCAGCTCCAGCCACGCCTTGGCCTTCCTGACCCTCATCCCTACACAACTGGGAAGCATTCCTGTACTCTTCCTGGGATACCTGTCCCTGCTTCCACTGCCTGTGGATTTCCTGCTTGCCCTTTAGTTTGACCAGCAGGTCTCCACTCAGCCATTCTGGTCTCTTGCCTTCCTTTCCTGATTTCTTACACCTGGGGGTTGAGAGCTCTTGTGCTCTATAGAAAGCATCCTTAAAGATCTGCCGGCTCTGTTCTGCTCCCTTGTCCCTGAGGGCAGTTTCCCAGTGGGTCCTACTGACCAACTACTTAAAGAGCTGGAAGATTGCTTTCCTAAAATTCAGGGTCCTGACTTTACTTTTCACCTGTCTTACGTCCCTCAGGACTGTTGACTCCACCAGTGCATGATCACTGCATCCCAGGCTGCCTCCAATCTTGATGTCATCGATTAGCTCACTCTCACTTGTGTTCGTGACCAAGAGGTCCAGTATGGCGTCCTCTCCCATAGGGCTAGCTATTATTTGGCACAGGAAGTTGTCCTCCATGCATTCCAGGAGTCTCCTGGATTGCCTATAGCTTGCTGTGCTATTTTCCCAACAGATGTCAGAGTGGTTGAAGTCCCTCAACAGGACAAGAGCCTGAGAGCACGATGCCTCGTGTAGCTGGAGTAAGAAGGCTTAGTCAATAATCTCCTCTTCATCAGGCAGACTGTGGTACACAACAACCACGAGGTTCGCTTTGTTGCCTTGGTCCCTGGTTCTTACCCATAAGCTTTCAACCTGCTCATGGGTATTCTTCAGAGACAGGTCTTCACACTCTACCCATTCTTGGCATAGAGGGCAACAGCTCCACCTTTCCTTCCTTGCCTGTCCCTTCTGAACAGCCTGTAGCGATCGATAGCCACAATCCAGTCATGGGATTTGTCTCACCAACTTTCAGTAATGGCAACCAGGTTGTAGCTTTCTAGCAGCATGATGGCTTCTGCCTTCAGTTTGTTGCCCATGCTGCGTGCATTGATGTAGAGGCACTTCAGCTGGGCTGTCGGCCATGTCACCCTCTTAGAGGAACAGCCCTTTGTTCCTTTGAGGTCTTTTACTGGTGTTTCCTTGTTGGCTTTTATTACCTGGGGACCCCTGGCTCATCTCTGTAAGTTTTCAAGTGTGCTGCCAGTACAGCCAACATGTCTCAGCAACAGGCTGAGGGCCCTCGCTAGCACCCTGTCCCTCTAACCTTGGTGTGTCATCCCACAGCTTGTCATGGGTAAGCTGGTTATTACCCTCCTTCCCCTTTGAGTCTAGTTTGACGCCCTGTCAATAAGCCCACTAGCTTGCTAGCAAAGACCCTCTTCCCCCTTTGAGAAAGGTTAATCCCATCTGATGCCAGCAAGCCAGGTGCTCTGTAGGCCATCCCATTATCATGAAACCAGAAATTGTGGTGGTGACACCAGTTATGGAGCCATGCATTAATAGCCTGTGCCTGTCTGTTTCTTTCTATGTCTTTAGCTTTAGTCTGTCCTTTCACAAAACTTACTCATATACTTTATCAAGCTTGTCATCTTTATTTGAATGTTTTCAAGGTCACTGTACTGAGATGAATGACCAGAATTGCACACAAAATCCAGATGCATAGTTTAGGGAGAGGCATACTGAGGTTTCCTGTATTCTTGTTCTCCTTTTTCTTTAACAAATCCTCATTCTGTTTCATTTTCTGACCACTGCAGTGTATCAAGCCAGTGTTTTCATGGAATCATCATCTGTAATTCCAAGATCTCATTTTGCAGTGGTAATGGTCATCTTAGAGCCATTCACTACATAAATAAAACTTCTGATTGTTTTTCTGGCTTTATATTTACCTCTTTCAATATGCATTGTAGTTAATCTTCTAAAGTACAGTCCCGTTATTGAGCATCATAAGATACAGAATAATCCCTTTGTATTCTTTGCATTCAGCCCCTCCCCCCACCTCAGATAACATTGTACAGTCAGCGTTCTTTGTCATTTTATTTGGATTATGATGAACATATTAAGCACTGAAGATTTTTGTGATGCTCCACTAGCTCCTGGCACTGTAAAAACTGTTTATTTGTATCCTCTTTGTCCTTTTTTTAGCTGCTTTTTAGTGCAGATGAGAACCCTTCCTTTTAGAACTGCTTAGGTATCTGTAACTGCCTTTGCTTATATAACTTGCTAACTGCTTTTTAGATATATTTTGTCATAGTTTTGCTTTAAAACTACCACAGACAAAAAAACCCCACAGGTACTAACTTACTGTGTATGACTAGGTATTCACAAGTAATATAAGTGTATTACATCCTTTATCCATAGGTAATGACCTTTTAAAAAAACATTCCGTATGTACTGAAACAATGGAAATTTGACTGTTGAACTTTAGTATTGCGATTATGGCCATGGATCTTCAAAATACTACATCATTATGTTTCTGCAGGGGAAAACTAACTTCAGTATCTACCAAATATAATAAATCCAGTACACATAGTGAATTTATTTTGCAGACTTTTAATAGATCCAAAGATGTATATTGATTCAGAATCAATAATTTTTGGTTGAATCAGTTGTTTTATTGAGTATATGATAGTTTACACATATTACTGTTTAAAGGTTTTCATAAAATATATTTTAAGGAAACATGGTGAGAAAACTGGTTTACTTTTACATTTTTAGGTAAGTTTATGAATAAAGTTTTGACAGAGAGAGGTACTTAAAAGTCAGTGTTAACTAGCTGAGCTTTCTAAGTAATGAGAGAGGTATGGTGTCTCCTAATAAATGTTGATGGCTGTCACTGACTAATAGTGAGATATTCTGAAAAGTGTAACAGCGTAAAAGTTTATGCTTCAAAGATGCATGCATTGAAAACTGAGAGGAGGCAACCAGAATGAAGCAAGTGTTGATCAGTGGGCATATGAATTAATATCTAAATTAATTAAAAAAAAATCTGAAATACAAGTTCTGTAAGAACAAGCATTTATCTTTATTGATATTTGAGGCAGAATGGTGCTAGTGACTAAATATGAAAGGCATCTTTCCAGGTACCTAGAACCTGCTTTGAAAGTGTCTGCTTTCTAGACATTTTTTGGTCTCATTTTATGTGTTCTCATGCCATTGAAACCTAACAATTTGGGATTGTGTGGTTATTAAAGCCAATAAGGATTATAGCTAGTAACTGTTTAGTAATGAAAACCCTTTTGTAACCTGATTTTATCCAGGAGGCAAAGACAAGGCCGCAAGAAACTTCCTTTGGCAAACCACAACCAAGTTGATAGAAGGCAGATGCAGACATATCAGTTCCAGCCAGTTTGAATGGAAATTATTGCTTAAAACAAAAAATAAAGTTGAATACAAAAAGACATGTTAATTTAGTGTGCATATGGTTGGTTTGTTTTGTTCTCAAAGATAAAGACAAACTTCTTAAATTATCCCAGAAGGTTTAGGGAGAGCTACATCAACCTGTTATTTCGATCTGATGCTGCAATATGAAATCTGATATTTCTGAAATCGTAAAATATTTTAATATGTTGCTTCTGCGGCTATACACTCACACCTTCCAGTGATAAACAATCTTATTAATTTGGACTTAATATCTTGAATGTTGGTGCTTGATCATTAGATGTAACATCTGCTTCCTGTAAATCAATTATTAAGCTAATACAATGTTAATTAAAATTTTGATTAGAAAGCTGATCAAAAAGCAGTATCTGCAGTTACAAAATTGGTAATTACTTTTTTAGCAAGGTATTAAAAGAAGAAAATTAGTTGGTATTAAATATGAGACCCAGGGTAGGAAAATTGTCATTTCTGAGAAGTTCAGCATACAACTTGTGATAGTCTAAGAACCACAAAAAAGTTTAGTAAAAAGAGAGGGGATATGACTTTGATAGAAACGTTTTAACTATTTCGCTTATCTCAAAATAAACACATGCGGATGCTTGTTCATTTGGGAAATAAACTTCTATCATTCACTTTATGGCTTTTGTAATTTAAGTCTTTCAAGATAAAATCCAAGACTGTTTGAATAAAGAATGTATTTAATCAACATTTTATAAAATATATGGGGAGGAGAGAGAACGAATTAAACGTTTAGAATCATATCATTCAGTTATATATGGACATGGAACTTGGCTCCTAGATATCTGGAGTCCATGTAAATTGCTTTTAATTGACCTTCTGTGCCACTCCCCAGTCTGGAATGATTTTGGGCAATAGATCTGTGCAGTGGTAAGTACTGTATGTATTTTGCCTTTGTTCCACTCTTTAATAACTTTTTTACTGAAATTGGGCTTGAAAATACAGGGGAAGCAGAGTAAGATAATTAAAGATGGATAGATGAATTCCGAGAAGTAAATGAGGTGTACATATTTATTTGTATGTTTGTTTATTAAAAATGTTCTCCTGACTTAACAATTGCTTGAAATCAACACATATATTTTGATGTGCATTTTAGAAATCATCATTATGTGAGCCATTTGTCTGCATTGTTCAGAGTGCAAATGTTATTGTACATTTGTTGACTTTTTGGTTATCAGAATGTTTGCCAACATAATTGCAAAGCGTCAGTAATGGTTTTAATGTGTATTGAGTGTTCTTTTACAAGTTTTATGGTTTGTTTTAATTAACCGTTACTAAACATTGTGGGGATTTAAAAAAGTTAATTGTAGAGAAAAATATCCAAATCACTTTTACCGTACAAAATTTCAGTTTGTATTTTTGGTATTTCTAGAGTTGAATACAGCCCATCTGCTGATTCTGTGTATTTATTTAACATGTACTTCAGGAGTTGGAAGGCTTTCGTCTTTCATAAAGCATCTCACAAATTAGCAATATATTGGGAAGGCATTAATTCACACAACTCATTACACATTTCAGAAAAAAATTCCTTGATAGGAGAGCCTGCAGGCAGCAGATCATTCCGTAGCCTTTTATGTATACAGAGGCTAGTGTGGTACGTGTAATAATACGGCTTAATAACATAATATAAAGATATACCCACAAAAAAAGATCACCAAGCACTGGGGAAGAGAATTTAAAGAGTAATGGTCCTTTTCATCTTCAGGAAAAAAAGATACAATATATATATACATATTTTATATATATATATATATACACACACACACACATACACACACACAAATATATACAGTTTGTGTATTCACAACACGTGTTTCTGAAATCTATGTCTTACAGTTTAAAAACAGTAATAGAAGAACTGATTCAGACACAGCAAACCCTTTTGAGCAAAGAGGAACTTGTGTTGGAACTGGAGAAAAAAATAGAAGAGTCCTCTAAGACTTGTGAAAAGAAATCCGAGTAAGTTGAAGAGAACTTTCAAAATACAATTGTTTGAGGGAAAAGTGTCTGTAATGCAATTCCTAAGACTTAAATAAGAAATAACCTCCACTAATCTTGTTCTGCTTTTGCGGGAAGTGATTATTGTGAAAAACAACAAGTCAGTTTCCCATCTCTAACCCACTTCAGATCCTAGTTTATTGGAGAACTGAGCAGCTCCATTAGTTTAATGTAATTGTTGTACTGTTGGGATGGCTCAAGAACGGGACCTTTGGTTAGTATTATAAATTCAGCTTGATGGAAGAAGAGGAGTCAGTTCAGATTGCCTCTCCGTTTCATGGAGTTCATTCTTTAGATACAATTTTGTGAAAGACTTTTTTAGAATTGTGCAAGACATACTCTTTCTTATGCAATAATATGTTTGGAGCTCATCAGGGTAAGTTTATTCTTCATTGCATTTTCTTTACAAAAATGAATGTAGATCTGATACCCTATCTTACTGCATAGTAAATAATGAAGGTGAGGGATTAATGAGTGTTTTACAGTCCCATAAATAAAACATTATTATAAAGAATCATATCCAAAAGTTTGTGTATGTTTATGATATCAGTGTTTTGATTAGATACTTTCCTGTTCTTTCACTGGTGAAATTCACATGTACTCACAGTATATTTTCCAATTTTTTGGTTCTTGACCTACCTTCCTTGCTGCATGTTACTTAAAGGATAAATTGCATTTGAACTAGATGAGTTTGACGGTGGTTCCCCTCCTCCCAATATTGTTTTGTTATTAGTTATCTCTCTCTGCAAATAGGTCAGACTGTCCCTGTATTTCTTGCTGTGGGTGGGCTCCTTTGACTGATCCTGTAGCAGATGTTTGCGTTGTTGAGGAGATGACTTCAGTTCAGAGTGCGCTAGTATCTTATTAAAAGGCATGAAATTTGGCTTAGATTTCTAGTTGTAAAATAAAAATTTCCCTGAAATAACTCCGGTTCTGATTTGTCATTGGTCATGCCTTCCTCCAAGAGACCCCATTTTCACCTTTTAATTGCAGTGCAGAGTGATCAAGATGTTTTTGCGTGTACCTATGGTCCCTAGAAGATCTTGTCCAATTGTTGCATGTTCTTGACTGCTGTCATACCATATGGCGCTGGGCTCAGTAAGGGGGTTGAGCAATAAATGTAAGCTTGCCTCTTGAGCCAGAGGTCATTCTGTTGGTGCAATGCAAGTCTACCGTCAGGAAAGAAAGTGAGAAGATCCACTCCAAATGCAGGAGCTCTAGACCCTATGTTATTATTGAGCATCACCCAAGGTGCTGAGCTTTGCCCTTTAGTGATAAGGAAATCTCCTTGTCTGCTTTATCTGGGCAAACTGATGGCAAAAGTGTGCAAAATCATGTTTTCTGTCTCTTCACTTGAACCAGTTTGGACTTCAGCCGTCTCCCCACTTCTTTCTGACACAGCTTCAGTACTGCAAGTTCTGAGTTGCTTACGGACTTTGCAGTGGCAGTCTGAGTTGGCTCTTGAAAGCATTTCTCGGTGTCTAATTCTGGCAACATCTTTGCATGTAGTGCATGTATGCCCATTAGGGCGTATACAGAAGTGCATCTCCAGACCTCTGATTTTGTGTTCCTCCTCAATATTTAGCTGTATTCGTACTATCATCCTGGCACCAATATCTTTTTCCGCCTTCAAATGACTCTGCAACACAGAGAGTGTTTTAATTATATTTTATTTATATATGTCTCAAGCATACCATCTGCCCTCCTGATATAATAATCTGTTGAATATTTGGATTTTGATTTGGTTCACCTTTTTACAGCTTCTCAACCTATTGCCCTGTTCTGGTTTTGCAAGGATACTTCACATAACATCTCAATCTGTGAGGTTGCTAGTAGTTCTTGCTAGCCACAAGGACTATAAAGTTTGCACTTGTGCAAGCCATTTTATAGGTTCTAATTCCTTGTGCATATGTGGAATGGGGAGCCTTCTGTGTTGGATTTGGGCAAACCATTTAGATGATAATCCAACTTGCCACAGTTCAGGAAAGAGAATAGCTCATGACTTTTAACTTGCAGGGTATGTCATGTTATCTCCAGATCATGATGAGTTGAAACTATTCAATGTTTAAGTTGTTGTCATTCTGTTCAATGTATATTCACTAAAGCCCTGCCGATGGTGGAAAGCCATCATTTTCACAGGGTGATCTCTTTTTTTCTCTCATCATGAAGACCAGATGAAAGAACATTATAGTGAGGATAATGTCAGGATAATTGTTCATTACTTTGTGTGATGCTTTTAAATGTGTGCAGTCTCATGCCAAACTGCAGTTTCAGGTCCACTAATTGTGTCTTCATACATCATACCTATCCTTTTTACATGAATGATCATTCTTCTGATTGTACGGAGTTCTGTTCTTTGGTGACTTAGTGCAGTGCTCATTTATAGGGATATGATTTTTATCTTTTCCTGCCAATGAGAATTTTATGACAGATGGCTCCCTTATCACTTTGGAACCTGTTTGAATAGTCATTTGGCTCAGCATCAGTTTGTGAAGGAACAATCTCAATATCACTGACTTCTAAATTTCTTTTTTTCTTCAGAGGTAGGACTTGCTTGAGGGTCTGTCTTCCAGGGGTTATGCTGAAGATCCAGAGTGACAAAATACTTCTTTATACTGTCCTCATTATTCTTAGTTCTGGTCCCTCTACCTCCTTCATCTGTTCTTGCAGACTGAGAACTCTGCATCTCTTTATAGACCACATGTCACTGTGCTCCAGTTGAGTGCTTTTAAGTGTGTCTGTTGTACTGCGGATGGTTCTGTCTTTTAGGCTGTTTCTGTCCATCTTTAGTTTTGGCTGTTTTTGGGGATAACAGAGTCATCTAGCTACCTGTAGGTGTTCTAAGTGGTCTGTTTGTCCTTCAGTAATGATTGAACTATGCCTGTCTTTGGAGTATTCAGGTATATAAGGTATACCCGTATAAAGGGTATAAGGGTATACCCCTTATACCCCTATTACATTATAGGGGTATAAGGGGTATTCAGAGAAGAGGCATAAAAACATGCAGAAGACAAGAAAAAAATTGCTTTTAACTCCTCATAGAGCTCAGTTTATTTAGCTTCATAAGAAGAATGTTAGACTGCAGTCAAAAATACTTACGCAGTAGAGGACCTTTAATTCCAGAAAAGACAACAGATATCTCTAACTTGGCGCCAGATGAATATATAATGGTGTAAGGTGAGTTTAATAGTGCGAATTATTATTACAACAACTATGTGGATTGCAATGGATTTCTCATCACTGGAAATCATAATCTAAAGATGTATTTCTCCTCTAAAGGATGTGGAACCCTAGTGTTTATAAATTCAGTCAAAAGTGGATGAAAATAGTAGTTTCATCTGTATTTACTACAACATTATTTTTATGATAGATTGAGAAACAAGAATGGCAAAATAGATGTCTTGTAGCTTTGAAAATTTTCTAGAATTGCTTCATGTGTTTATGCCTTTGAATAAATAATTCTGTTGAGGAATTGTAATGCTTTTTTTCACCACTTTTTTAAAAAAAAGCTTTTATGAAACAAAGTATGTATTTTGAATCATGTATATTTTTAAAATTTTTCTTATTTCTTCTGCAGTATTGTACTCTTGCTGAGCCAAAAGCAAGCGCTGGAAGAACTTAAGCAAACGGTTC
>NW_010513883.1:9493-17367 GCF_000687285.1 Phaethon lepturus
TTCAGCAATTAAGATGCTCTGAGGCAAAATTTGCAGCCCAGAAAGAACTACTGGAACAAAAGGTTCAAGAGAATGATGGGAAAGAGCCACCACCTGTAGTGAATTATGAAGAAGATGCCAGATCAGTGACTTCTATGGTAAGTTTTACATCTGTTCTACTGAATTGTGCAGCTGTGCTATAGTACTTCAATCCTGCGGTCAGAGTCTTGAGATCTACACAGGGACGACTGAAATGAATAAACTTCCCTTTGCATTTGTGGAGACTTGTTTAGAAGAACAGTTCAGTTGAGTGATTTGTTTAAGTCGCAATAACTTGTAACACCCTCTGTATGTCTGTGGGCTTGGTTTCGTCTTCTGTACACTTCATGCTTAGATTCTCATAAGATTGTTCTCTAATCAAAAGTGTAAATGCTTAAATAGATTTAGTAAACATGACTGAGGAGCTATTGGTAATTTCATTGGCTGTGTTGAAGAAATGCATTCACAGTTGCAGATAGAAAACTAACAGTAACAGGTGTTGGAATCACTGCACACATTGTGTAATTGAGAAATGAATTTTATGTACTGTCATTCCTCTTTAAACAAAAACAAACACTGTTCTCTTTGCAACTATTTTTAAGTGTTTACATGCTCTTAATAATCAGAAGGAACTTTTTTTGCTATTGATGAGATTCTGTGTAATTTAGATAAGTACTTTGCTAATATTTTGTGTGACTTCCTTTTCTCAGTTGCATGCAGCTATGTGTAGAGATAGTAGGCCACATAAAAAAGTTAACAAACTATCTTTACTGAAGGGACAAGCAGTAGTGTTTGATTTTATGGATTATGTTTGACATGTGAGAAATGCTTGTGGCTTGTTTCCTTTAGAGGTTCAGCCTGACATTTCTTTTGGCTCACAGAGCACTAGTGAAAGGATAATGAAAATACTGTATCTGAGAAGAATGCTTTTGTTTTCTCTATCTACTTGTGGAAACAAGTTTGATTTTTTTCCATTCCCATTCTACAGTTATACTTAATTGTCAGTATTCTCTTGCTTCTCCTACTACTGTTTAATATTTACAAGGCACTAGCAGGTGGTTGCCATTTTCACTGGTACAGAACATTTTAAAAAGCTTGTATGCTTGTCATGATCTAGGAGGAACTGATAAAGCACAAAAAGATGGAGAAGGAGAAGGAAAGGATCAGGATAACAACTGTGTAAGATTAGGAGGCTTGGAATCTTTTTGGGGTAGGCTATCTCGTTACTTGTTTCATGTGATATCCTGAAGGAGTGCTAGTGAATATTGTCCGTAAGGGTTAGTTGAGATGATGAGTCTCATCAAGAGAATTGTATTCTTCCACCTCAGTTCAAGATTGCTAAAGTCTGTCTTCTGGTGTCCAAATCTCTGTTTCAATGGGTGGGAGAAAATAATCCTTGCATATATGCATACACAGTGAAGAATTGTGACCTTGTAGTTTTTTGGGAATAAAAGTTATCTATGATAATTTTTTTTTTTTTTTTGCTGGAGGAGGTACATACTGAGCTCTCTAGAATGATGCAAGAAGTACATTTTGGCATATATTAAATGTGCTGAGAGTAAGAAAAATGTCACTATTTTGGCTTCAGAAGATTTCGTCTTATAATTTGTATGCACCATGAAAAATAATTGAATATGACTTAAGTGCTGGTTGATTTCCGTTGAGGAAGTTATTTAAGACAGGCAAATACCACCTAAGTTTTGTTTAACTACTAAGTTGTTATCCTGTGCTAGTAAAATTGACTAAAAAGCTGTAGATACAACTGCAGTTGAAGTGAAACATTTTTCAAATTGCTGTGCCTTGAGAGGGCAGTCTTGACTGTATCTCAAGGTGAAAACATAATACGCTGATGGGCTGTTTGTATAAATAAGCATCCTGATGATTTTTATAATGGGATTCTTTTTTAGTGAAACTCCTTAAAATTATACAGGTACTAAATGATCAGAAATGAAATGTTCTTGCTCATCCTGATATCATTCAGGAGGACCATTTTTTCTTCAGCTATAAATCCATTTAGGCTTCTCCTCTTTATCTAAAAGCAGTTCACCTAAATGTTGTCTGATACTACATTTGTGTGTGATTATTTATTCGTCTTCAGAAATTCATTGTAAACACTTGTTTTACAAGCTCTTTTCCTAAGAATGACAAAATCATAATTGGCTTGTGTTGTGAGCATATGAAGTATGTGTACATATGAAGTAGATTTTCATGTATTTAGTCACAAGTGGATTTCTTTTGGTAGTTTAAAAATAAAAATATGAAGTACAAAACAACTTTGTAAAGTTGCGTGTGTCTTTTAGTATTTATATGATATCATATACAGCCAATTTCATAGTGGAATAGTTCACAAATTGTTTTGTTTTCCATCTCTTAGATTAGGTAACAGTACTAACTAACTAATAGAATACTAACAAGAAGTTAAATTCTGAAATGCTGTTTGATGTGTTTTTATAGACAGTGTTATGTTAAATGTGTGTTATAACCTCCTTTGTTTCCTTCTTCTTTTCTGCCTCTGTTAACTATAGGAAGTTTCATATTTTGTTAGTGTCTTCAATACTGTGAATATTGTTTGGTTTGGTCAATATATTTTATTGTTTGTATAATGTTGGCTGTGTACTGGTGTTCCTGTACATATTTTAAGAAAAAAGGAAATTAGTAGATGATTCTGCTTTGTTCAATCATGACAGCATAGCAGAGTTAAAAAAATTCTATTTCTGAATAGATTATCATTCCTGATAATTGCATTTAACAATTTTGGCATCATATGTGGAGAAAACCCCATATTTTCTTATTTCTAGCATTTATACCTTTGTACTGACATAACTGTGCAAGACAGATAATTTTAATGCTGAAGGTGCTACAAGTTTAAAAGAATGTCTTTGAGCCCCTTAAAGTTATGCGGTTAAGACACTATGCACTATGTATTGGGAGATGCATAGTTAACTTTTTCTTCTATACTTGTATTAAAGTAAGGAGATAGATACTAAGAAAAAGCTAGTTACTCCTTGTAAACAAATGTTCTTTTCCCAAAACGTTGTACTATCCAAATTCTTATATATTATGTCACTTTACAAAAATTAACCAGTTAACTGGAAGCTTGAACTAACTTTTCAGTATTTAGACGTTCAGCTAATGGATGTATGGTCTGTCATTTGTCCTAAGATACATATGCTATTCTTGCTATTAGTATGATCAGCAGAGCATGGCAGTAGTCCACCATAATTAAAACAAAGAAAACAATGACAACAAAACTTCTAGATAACTAATGATCTGATTAGAAATAAAAACATCAGGAATATATGGAATATTGCAGTGCCAGTTAAACATTTACTCAGGTTATTAAGTAGAATGATGGTGATTTGCATTTCATAGTAAGACTTCAAAATTACAGCATCAGTATTGACTTGGAGATTGTTACAGAATAGGAAGTCTTCAGGGAGTGCTTAAGCCTGGCAACAGATTTATTTACTATAAAATAGTAATTAATTTTGTTTAGCAATAATACAGTGAAATCTGTATGCCACTTTCATATGTCTCGTCCTTTTTTCTTAGAAGGTAAAACCAAATATTTTAAAGGTGCAAACCCATTATTTTTAAGAATATGTATTTAAAACTATATGGTTTTCTCAGTGTAGAAATGTTTCATGTAGATTTATGTTGTGTACTGCAGCATTATACTGGAACCACTGACAAAACTGAGACTTGGTATGAAAGTTTTGCAATACTTGAAAGATTTGTCAGCAGGTGGAGCTCAGTGCCAGAAGACTAGTTGTGACTGAACAGTCAAAATTTTTCATCACTACATATGTTTAAAAAAAGTGTATGAGACACAGAAACGTAGAGGAAAAAATGTGTGTTCTCATCTATCTAACATCTAAATAATCTGAAATGATGGTTTGGTTTGGTTTTGTTGTGATTTTTTTAGGTTTTTTAACAAATAATAAAATACATCCGTAATACAGAAAGACCCTAATACATGGTCTTCAATGGCATGTAAGCCAACTAAAAGACCTGTGCAGCTGTACTGTCCCTGGAGGAACAGTACAAAGTCACTGTTCTGTCTCCATACGCTCCTTAAAGGACATCCAGTCCAGCTTAGTTGTCAGGATGGAAGACTCTGGAGAGCAAATGAGTAGGAAGGAGACCATAATGTCTCTGGTAACATGAATTCATGAAAGCTGCACAAGGCAGAAGGAATCTGAACGATCATGATATCATGATACAGCCAGTGGGATGGGTCTAACTATTAATGCATCACTCCAGGAGAGTGCTGTGCTTAAAACTGTACACAGTAGGGTAACAGAAAAAGGCTATTAGTAAGAGATTTTACATTCCTGAATTCCAGTTTTATCTCTTGTAGCAGAATTATCCAAAAGGAAAAAGGTATAAAGACTCATCACGTATATAATTGATTTTACTGTTTGTCATTCCATTTTAAAAGGCTTCAGAGATCCTATTCTCAGTGATTGCTTTAAAAGTAAGATAAACCAGCTTTTGGTGAAGATTGTGGTAAAAAAAAAGTAGTTCTCAGTGATTATGGAAGAAAAAATATTAAATGCATGAAACAGTGCTAAACATGCTAGTTTTGTTATTTGTAAGTTATTCTAGAAGTACCTCTTTATTTTCCTAATGTGAATGCTTTATATTTCCATCCCTGGTTTCTAGAATCCATGACTCAATGCTCCTTCTAATAGTGTGATCAGCAAATCCGTAGTCTTAGAGTCTTCCTCTGCAGATCTGGGTTTGAGGCAGATTTTTCAGGATTCTCACTAAAATCATAATTGACAAATTTAATCAATTTGTACATTTTGAATTTTTTAAAGTCTGTTACATAAATATGAAAGAGCATTTACAGGATTTGGTTATGTGATTAAAGATGCTTCACTAAACGCATTTTAGATGATGTATCGTAAGGCTGTGAAACATAATCTGCTGAGAGATATACCCACAGTCTAGGGGATCTCCTTCTCCCATACTGTCTCAGGGTGTATAGGATCTTCATTTTCAAACAGATGCAGGGAAATGGTTAGCTTCTGTGACAGCCCGTTGCAGCAGTAACAGAAAGCTTGATAGTAGAGCTAAAATTGTAGTTTTTTTCTTACTGACTCAGAAGAATTGAGGTGTTTCTGCACTTTGGTATGCATTGCCAAACAGCTCCCTTGTTTATCTGTCCATGTAGGTAATTCTGTACTAATTTGTGGGTCATGACATTTATATAAAATTAAAATTACGGGGCCGTGTATTAGGAAGTGGTAGGGGAGCCCTTCACACTTACTTGATTTATATATTTATAAACCTTATAGACTTGCACAGTGCTAGTCCAAGATATTAAGTTTCTTGTCAATAGAAACAGGGCCAAAATAAGTCTGTGCAGCACTGGTATCTTATTTTTGTCTCAGCAGAGGAAACACTGCCAGTGCAGTCACATTGTAGAAATCGTGCCTACTAATTCATAAAAGACTTGGAAGTAAACAGTTGTTTTTGTTGGATGCCTGGACAGCTGAAGTTCAACTAAGTGATCTTTGCTTTGGGCCACTTTCCAAGCTTGCTGGCTGGGACCTGTGTTTCTGGCTTACAGCCAGAACTTAACATGGAGCAAAAATGCTTCAAATGTCAGCTACTTCTAGGAAGTGTGGAGAATGAACTCTGTTTCTCTTGCTCTCAGAGTGAGTATGTTCTAGCTTCTGCTTCTTCTTTTCATAAATCCTGCTTGCCTGATGGACATACATCAGAGGAAGAACAACCCAAAAGGAGGTACTAAAGTAACAGACAGATAAACTCAGTCATACTTTGTCCCACATGGGTATTACTGACTGGTCCAGAATTTACAAGATGAGAGGTCAGTGGAGCTGTCAGGCCCAGCGAACATGCCTAGAAACTTTGGAAGTAAAAGATTAACCGGTTAGTAATCTTTTCATAGACTAAGGCTCAGAAATTATGTATTTCTTAACGTTAGCATATTATCTATCAAAAAATATTGAGCATTAACCTTGGGGAAAGGCAAAATTAAAAGTGTGAGTGAACTTTGGGAGGAACTAAGGGAGGTGGTTCGTTCAGAGTAAACAAAACTCAGAATATTTTAAGTGCAGAAATAGTTTACCCTTTCCATATGAAGGAGAGTATATGTACTTGAGATAAGTACTTCTCTTGAACTGCCAAAAATATTTCAAGAGCTTTCATATTCCCTTGAGGAAGAAAGGCTTCATCATAGTAGTGTTGCAGCACTGCATACCCACTGGGGATTTGTTATTTCAGTCAAAATCTTCTCTGTGAATTAGGAAAGCTTCACTCAGAAGTTTCCCTTTGAACAGAAATCACATACTGATATCCAGCATATGTTTCAGTATGTGTTGGAATGTTTCTCTGTGTGCTGGGAGGAAAGTAGTAATTCTCTGCCAGAATTATGACCATTGGCTTCTTGCATCTTTTTCATGATGATGGGACCGAATTAGTGTGATTATTAACTTCTCATAGCCTCTAGGCAACACACAGGAAATAATGTGATAGAATTTGGCTGCTTTGAATCATAGAATTATAGCATCATAGAACTGTTTATGTTGGAAAAGATCTCTAAGATCATCAAGTCCAACCATTAACCTAGCACTGCCAAGTCCACCACTAAACCATGTCCCGAAGCACCGCATCTACACATCTTTTAAATACTTCCAGGGGTGGCGATGCAGCCTGTTCCAATGTTTGACAACCCTTTTGGTGAAGAATTTTTTCCTAATATCCAATGTAAACTTCCCCTGGTGCAACTTGTTCTGCTACTTGGGAGAAGAGACCAACACCCACCTCGCCACCACCCACTTCCAAGGAGTTGTAGGGAGCAATAGGGTCTCCCTGAGCCTCCTTTTCTCCAGGCTAAACAACCCCAGTTCCCTCAGCTGCTCCTCATAAGACTTGTGCTCTAGACCTTTCACCTTTGGAGATGCTCCAGGTCCTCAATGTCCTTCTTGTCTTCAGTTTTGGGCCCGTCACTACAGTATTGGAGGTGCGGCCTCGCCAGTGCCGAGTACGAGGACAACCACTTCCCTGCTCCTGCTGGCCACACTATTTCTGATACAGGCCAGGACGCTGTTGGCCTTCTTGGCTCCCTGGGCACACTGCCGGCTCATGTTCAGCCGGCTGTCAACCAGCACCCCCAGGTCCTTTTCCACACGGCAGCTTTACAGCCACTCCTCCCCATTTCTCCTTTTCTTTTTTTCAAGTGGTTGGTTAAAAATGCGCCTGTTCTTAAAGGCAATTATTATGCCTCTAAAAGTCTTAAAATCTACTATAAAATATTTTTTGGAATTAGAAGCTATGGTTTTAATCTAGTGTTATGGGTAGTTTATGGCCACATTTGAAGTGCATGTTTTTATGGTCTACTTTGTGGCTTCTGCTCCTTTCTGCCATGTGGGGAAGCTCTTACCTGCTACAGACTGAGAAACCAGAATGGCAATCTAACCCATCTTTCAGAGCACTACCCTTAAAATACAGTCCAGATCATTTTTTATTCTTTTTATTTTTTACAGTTGGTAATCTTTAACAGTGGGGTAAATGAAATAGCATGTTTCAGATATCACTGATTTTTTTTTCTTTGTGTCATCCAGCAGCAAGATAGATGCCAAAACATTTCTGGTCAGCTTGGGATCCAGGTGCCTGAACATCACATTAATGCCATTTTTGGATTGGTTAAAGTATCCTACCTGACATCAAGCTGTGACGCATGTCTGCCAGTCCCATGTAGATGTCTTGGATAACCTAAGCAATAAAGAATACTTGATATCCAAACTTAATATCTGAACAGGTGAATGTCACTTTCCAGCAGACACTTTGAAGTTCTTGTCTCAAAAAGTCTTTAATAGTAGGGA
>NW_010513883.1:17398-22072 GCF_000687285.1 Phaethon lepturus
TGAGATGTGATAGTCACTGTAATCTAGTAAAAAAATTCCAGGATACTTAACCTCAGCTTCTTTTTAGGGAGGTACAGAAACAGGCCACAAGAAACTTACTTGTGTTTGGCTGTTGTGTTAGGGTAGTGTGCGAAAGATACTGACATTTGCATGAAGATAATTGTAGATATCCAGATGTTTCTGAAACTAAGAACAACTAACTCATCCTAAGAAGAAAGTAAGCTTGGAGTATCACAGCTGAGATGCATGGAAATTTGTAATTCTTGAAAAATGATTGAAGACCTTTACTTTTGGAGCACTTTTGGAACTCTGATGAATCACTTCTGTTTTTAATCAAGTACCATTCCTGATGTGCAAGGTTGTGTGGGTCAAAAAGAAGGTTTGTTTTCTAGAAGTTACTGCAGAATTTTTCTGTAAGCAAAGTAATTTTTTTAATCTTACTTTTTTTTCAAGCTTCTTAATTGCAGAAATCAACAGTTCATTGTCTGGAAATGTGGTTATAGATCTGTACAACTCAAAAATACCAACCAACCAACCAACCGAATTAAAGGTAGAGTAGCTAAGGATGACTTGCCTGCCTCAGAGTTTTCCTTAGTCTCACTCAGTACTTTAATAAAAGACATTTGCTTAAAAAAAAAAGTCCTTTTCCAGAATGTATTATGATTCTCTTGGCTGGAGAGAAAGCAGAGGAGGGAATTTTTTCTGGGGAAAAAAGTTCAAATCTAACATCTGTGAGATGCTGAATTTAGATAATCTCTTTACCAGGTGTTCCTAACAGGTCCTTTGGTTCCTAATCAACGTTTACTTGACTAAGTAAAGTTCTTAGTAATATAATTTCTTTTCTATTAACCCTTTTAGGAAATTATTAAAACAAGTTAGAACAGATATTTAATTTGACTTATTAACCTTTGGCAGCTTTGTTAAGTTTCATAAGCATGACATTTTGAGAGAAATGAGATTATAGATGTTTCCTGTCGCAGTGTGTCACAGAAACTTGTGATATATGTGAATCAAATTATGAGGAAAAAGTCACCTCAATTGCTTTCTTCGAGATTTCATTGCACTTTAAAATGTCCTCGCATAGGCAGTATCTAGAGATATGATAGGAAATGAGTCCTAAATGGTTGTTAGGATGCATCAAGGGCCAGCTGCTCAAAGAGAAGGGGTGATCCAGGAGATGAGGGTGACCCCGGGCTAGGCAGTACCCTCACTGATGGGGTGCCATCCCACAGGATCTGAGCACAGTGGCAGAGACTGATGTTAACAGGGTCCATGGGCAGCTCTAGGGACAGCAGAGCAATGAATCAGGTTCAGAGTCCAGGTAGGAGTCCCGGAGAAAAGGAGAAGTGGTCAGAGGCAGGCTGAAGACAAGGCTATAACGTGGGTCCAAAGTCCCTCCAGGACACAGGACCAGACACAGGACTGGAGAAAGCTACAAGATATGTATGAATGATCCATCCAGGAGGCAAGGCCAAAGACAAAGCTGGAGATGGGTACCCATGATACAGCTCAGGCTAGGTCTCGGTGCCCATCACTGAGCTCAAATGAAGCTAGTGGGCACATGGGCAAGGGTAGTGTGATCTCCAAGTGAGATAGGCTTCAGTGGCCCTGACCAATCGGTGCCCTCAAGACCCTGACATTAATATTCTGATAGACACTTACTTGCTTGCCAAATGGAATAACTGTTTTAATTTGTTGCTCTCTAGATTAGTTGAATGAGAGGATGAGAAATGGACCCAACTTGACAATTTCAAAATGCACATGCTGTTTTACAGGTTGTCAGCATTAGTATAATTCCGTGAGAGAGAATTTTTCTCTGATATTGTGGCTTTGTTTTTTTAAACGCACGTTGCTGCAGTGATGTGTTGAGTGCTAAATCAAAGCATAAATAATATAATCAAGAAAAATGTAGGATACAAGTGATATAGCCTGAGAATTTAAAGAATTAGGAGCTATATCTCAAAATGTTTAGTTTTGATGTGCCTCAGAATTACTTGTTTTATTTCCAGAGTTTGGCTTCAAGTACTAAGATGAAATAAAATCACTCAATGTTTGGGTTTATATATAATATAAACTTCTGTCATTCCCCTTTTAAATTAAATTTACCTGGTTTTGCCAGAACTTTGTGACAATGTGGACTTTCACAAGGGCTAACAGAACTGACATTATCTCACTCGGGAAACCTGTATTTAGCATTGACTTCGTGACTGTGATAAAAATGAAAACAAAGAACTGCAGGTAGGAGAGAGAAAAATGGAAACTTGAATATGTTGGGGTGGGGAAGGCTAAAATGAGATGCTTGACAGTCTTGACAATTTCTGTATCATGGTAATCTGAAGTTTTCATCATCTGTGCTAGCACCTGTCTAGAACAGTTGAACTTGTTAATTGTTATACTGAATTCATTCTGGATGAGCAGAGAATGTTGCAATACAGGAAAAGCTGATGTGACTGAGCAGGCATTACACTGACATGACCATATACCATTGTACTAAAACAGGATATTCAGAGAGTTCTACTAAAAAAAAGTTTAAAAGTAGCTTCTGGATCAAAAAAAAAGAAAGTTTTAGGTACACAAGTCTTTCATTAGTCTGAAAAAGAAGCCCCAATCCTCAAGGAAAATGAAGGTTCAGAACAGCTGATATAAATTCAATTTGCTTAGGTTAACTAGTTTGCTGTAAAAGTTAGCTGCTATTATAGCATAAAGGGGAGATGTTGTTATCTCTATGGGGGACAAAAAGACAAACCTCCAGGTGGGAATTGTGAACATTTTGTATCTAATAGGATCCTGTTACAGTGTAGTTGTACTTTTTTAGTGGTTGTTAATGCAAGTTCCAAGCTACAGTATTATTATGACAACTACGTAAGTACTATTAATGGAGGGATGATTTGTCTTCAAGTAATTTTTGGACGGGGCAATGAAGTAGCTTTTTGAAAAATGTGACTGTTTTCTTCTAAGGCTGTTCTTGTTGGGGAAACATCCTCTGTAAGGTCACGAACACGGTTGTTAGGAGAGCTATACTGAGAGCCGGTGTGGTAGTATCCAAAGCTGTGGTGGTGTATTAGAGGGTTTTGTTCCGCTTCAGGTGATTGCTGCTTTTGTGTAGTCGATCTGTTCTGTGTGATTTATATATATCATTTGTAAATTAACACTCTTTATTTGGATAATTGTATCTACAATTTGATCTTGGCATTGAAGTATCTCAGGAACAGTGTGATAATGAAATGTAGTTTTTATGTAATGAAAATTGGTGAGGAAATAAGGATTTTCAGCCAAGGTGACTGAAGTATCACCTCAGTTACTTTCTTCAACATATGTGATAAGAAGTTGATGCTTTGAGGTGTGTATAACTATACGCCTAATCTGTAGAAATTATTGGGTTTTTTTGGTGGGGAGCAAAAGAAATTTCTTCTGTAACAGAGGAGGCTGGTCTTTGATTTGACAAGCAACTTGAGGATGCTTAGTAGGTACTACTGATGAACTTTGAGGAGAGACCCATTGGTTGGACAGTCCCCTTTTAATGACTAATGACTGAAACATGTGGAAGACTCCCTGTGTTGACCACTGACCATAACAAATCAAAGTCTCTGCAGGAGAAATGCTACCTCATTTATTTTGGTTCACTTTACTAGATACATTTTATGCACTTCACTTTGGATAGGATTGAAATCTGTTACTTTCTGGTACTGTTACTGAGACTTGCACACTGACTCATTCCTCCTTGATGTCTATATTTTCAGAATAGTCTTGTTTGTACTTATGATTTATAAAGCTGTGATCTGAGGTATGACATGAGCTCAGTGAACCATAGGCTTTACTCAGAATAGAATTTGAACACTGCCTATTTATTTGGTTTGCATTTTTGTTCTTCTGTTGTTTAAATTGACAGGTATTTGTGTTGGTGTTTATTTAATGTGTAAAAGCATCTAGCATTGTGTTGGTTTGCTCTTTAAATTTCCCTTATTTGAAAAAAGTAGTGGGTATTTGCATGTTATGCATGTCTGCTCTGAATAAAAATAGGGAGCTGGCTGATGTTGTTGCAGCACCTGTCTCCATCATTTTTGAAAAATCTTGGAGAAAGGGAGAGGTGCCTGAGGGCTGGAGGAAAGGCAGTGTCACCCCAAGTCTTCAAAAAGGACAAGAAGGAAGAGTTGGGAAATTATAGAACGGCCAGCCTCACCTCCATCCCTGGGCAGGTGATGGAACAGCTCCTTCTGGAGGCCATTTCTAGACACATGAATGAAAATAAAGTTATCAGGAGTAGTCAGCATGGATTCACCAAGGGGAGATCATGTTTGACCAATCTGATAGCCTTCTGTGATGGAGTGACTAGCTGGGTAGATGAAGGGAGAGCAGTGGATGTGGTTTACCTTGACTTCAGTAAGGCTTTTGACACTGTCTCCCATAACATCCTCATAGTGAAGCTCAGGAAGTATGGGTTGGATGAGTGGACTGTGAGATGGATCGAGAACTGGCTAAGCAACAGAGCTCAACAGGTTGTGGCCAACAGCATAGAGTCCTGTTGGAGGCCTATAGCTAGTGGTGTTCCACAGGGATCAGTAGTGGGTCCAGTTTTCTTCAACATCTTCATCAGTGACCTAGATGAAGGGTTGGAATGTACCCTCAGCAAGTTTGCTGATGATAAAAAACTGGGAGGAGTGGCTGGGGGTTCCG
>NW_010513883.1:22540-43196 GCF_000687285.1 Phaethon lepturus
ACCAGAAGGCTGTGCTGCCATTCAGCGGGATCTGGACAGACTGGAGAGCTGGACGGAGGGGAACCTCATGAAAGGACAAGTGTAGAGTTCTGCACCTGGGGAGGAAAAACCCCATGCACCAGTACAGGTTAGGGGTTGACCTGCTGGAAAGCAGCTCCATGGAGGAGGACCTTGGAGTTCTGGTAGACAATGTTATCCATGGGACGGCAATGTGCCCTGGTGGCCAAGAGGCCCAATAGTATCCTGGGGTGCATTAAGAAGAGTGTGACCAGCAGGTCGAGAGAGGTTATCCTCCCCCTCTACTCTGCACTGGTGAGGCCTCATCTGGAGTATTGTGTCCAGTTCTGGGCTCCCCAGTTCAAGAGAGACAGGGAACTTTTGGAGAGAGTCCACTGGAGGGCTGCGAGGATGATTAAGGGACTGGAACATCTCTCGTATGAGGAGAGGCTGAGGGACTTGGGGCTGTTTAGTGTGGAGAGGAGAAGGCTGAGAAGGGACCTTATCAATGTCTATAAATAAAAGGGTGGCTGTCAGCAGGATGGAGCCAGTTTCTTTTCAGCAGTGCCCAGTGATAGGACGAGGGGCAGTGGGCACAAACTGCAGCACAGGAGGTTCCCCCTCAACATGAGGAAAAACTTCTTTGCTGTGGGGTGACAGAGCACTGGACAGGCTGCCCAGAGAGGTTGTGGAGTCTCCTTCTCTGGAGACCTTCAAAACCTGACTGGACATGTTCCTGTGCAACCTGCCCTAGGTGATCCTGCCTTGGCAGAGGGGTTGGATGAGATGATCTTCAGAGCTTCCTTCCAACATCTACCATTCTGTGGTTCTGTGATTCTGTGATTATTTATAGAAATAAAAGCTTAATTTTAAATTGATACCCTACAAAGATTATTTATTAAGCCTACCTCAGGTATGCTGCTAAAGTTGTGTGTTGCAGCTGTCACAAAGTTGTTCTATCATTTTATCTATTAATACGCAAGCTGATTTTATTAATAAACCGATGCAGACATCTGTGAAAACCGAAAGCAAACATCATATTCTGACTGTGCTAGCTGTTAAACAGAAATACCTGATGAAATTTGAATCTAGTCATACTGCAAAATATTTCTGGTTATGAAAGGACCATTTTATTCTTTAATACAGCTAACATAAATGTGAACCTGTTGTTTCCCGTCTGACTGAAGCTGTTCAGGGTTCACTCTGTGAAGCTTTGTTTTTCTGTGATAAAACAAATGCATCCTCTCACAATATGATTTTCAAAACAGGATACAATTTCCAGTCCATATTTAATAACACTATTTATTGGGGGAAGAAAAAGGTTTTACATCCTGTCAGATCACATAACACATGTAATGATATTTCATGTTGCTTGATGTAGCATTTGCCATGGTGGCTTCTTTAGAGCCAGGCAGTGAGTCATAAAGAGGGATCTTCATTGGTAGGTGCCAGTTTTTGGGTGGTGGTCTGGAGAGAATCCAACAAATGTTACCTTAAACCAATCAGAACTGTATGATAATAAACTTACAGACAACGTACCTCTGTTGAGTTCATGTAGTGGGTGGCTGAGAGGACGAGATTCTTTACGGGCCTCTAGGAACTTCTTCTGAGGTTAGGGAAAAACTTGGAGGTTCCCTCCCTGCCGATGGAATACTGTCTTCTGTAGGGTGGCATGGACCTCTGCTGAAGTTGGGTTACAAGTCCCTGCCTACAGCCTGGGAGTCTGCAGCTATTGAATCTTTAGTTCTTGGTGTCTTGCGATCCCTGGAAGGACTTACGGTTACTTGTGGATTTCAAGGTCATGCAATACAGAGAGGATGTTCTGTACTCGGCACTGGTGAGGCCGCACCTTGAATACTGTGTTCAGTTTTGGGCCCCTCACTACAAGAAGGATGTTGAGGTGCTGGAGCGTGTCCAGAGAGAAGCTGGTGAGAGGTCTGGAGAACAAGTCTTATGAGGAGCGGCTGAAGGAACTGTGATTGCTTAGTGTGGAGGAGGCTGAGGGGAGACCTTATCGCACTCTACAACTACCTGAAAGGGCGTTGTGGCGATGAGGGTGTTGGCCTCTTCTCCCAAGTAACTAGCAATAGGACAAGAGGAAATGGCCTCAAGTTGCACCAGGGGAGGTTTAGATTGGATATTAGGAAAAATTTCTTCACTGAGAGAGTGGTCAAGCATTGGAACAGGCTGTCCAGGGAGGTGGTGGAGTCGCCATCTCTGGGAGTGTTCAAAAAACGTGTGGATGTGGCGCTTCAGGACATGGTTTAGGGAACGTGGTGGCGCTGGATTAATGGTTGGACTTGATGATCTTGAAGGTCCTTTCCAGCCCAGTGATTCTGTGATTCTGTGATTCTGTGATTCTTGTTCTCTGTTCCTTCTGTACATGTTGACTTTTGGCCACTGTTCCCCTAGCAGCTATTGGCACTTCAGGTTATAGCTACTTCAATGCCTCTAATCATTTTCCAGGGACCAGACTTTCTTGGGCTTAAATGACTAAAATCTGGACTCCACCACTAAATTTGTCAGATACATTTCTTTAGCAGGCAGATACTGTGTGTATCTGTGACTAAAAAGCAGCCAAATCCAAACTACAGCTTTTTGAATATATATTTAATGAGATCTGGAAAGACTGTGTCATTCCTTCTGTTACTGAGTAATGCATTCTAATTAAAGTAATTGACCTGTATGCTAAGTGCAGTCACTAATAGCATGCTGTATTCCGTTCATGCTATGTTTATAAATACTGTATTTGGATATCTTTTGGGCTGCATAACCCCCAGTTGGCACAGTGTTCTGCTTTGTTGGCTGATACACAGACCACTTGCTCCCGTAGCTTCAGTTTTCACTTTATGCAGCTGGTACAGAATCCAGTTAGTTGCTTCAGTTGTCTATCCATATATTCTCCTTTGGATGCAAAATGCTAAACTCTAAAGATGCAGTCCTCCTTACAAGATCTCCTTTTGGAGGGAACCTTTGCTTGAGTTGAGGACAGGTGAAACTGTTTTCGATATCTTTGGGAAGGAACCCCCCAACTGTCCTTCTTATTGACCTCTTACCTTTTCCTCTGTATTCCCTGTATTTTTCTGGAACATCTTTTGACTAGCATCCATGGCAGCAATAATTCACCTGCTTGTAGCACATAGCTGTAATTTTTCTCTTTGCTGCCTTCTAATCCACTCCCTACAAACTGCCAAACAGATTTGCTCTATGAGATTGTGTTTCATCAGGATGCTGATGCCATTGTAGTCAATGGGACCAGAGGAGCTTTGCCTGTGCAGATCAGGAATAAAAGATTGAAAACAGTTAATGCTTTGTGCCTTGCTGAAACGTGGCCTGGCTTCCTATTTGGAATTTTTGAGGTTTAAAATAACCAGAGCACAGGTTTTTGCTAGTAATGAGAAAAGGGTAATGATTTGTGTTTCTCAGTCTGCAGGGTATGTAAGTATACATAGATTTCTGGCAAGCCTATTACTGTTATTTTAAGTTTGTGGTTAGTAAAGATAATTTCCAGTTCCAGATGGCATTCTTTGGCTTGTACACTGCCAGGGGTTCAGCAACATGCTTGTGGTAGCTGTAGATGAGCTTCATCGTTTCCTTACTTCAGCTACTGACCGTTACAGAGACGATCAGGAATTGAGAAGTTTTGTCCACTTTGTGCAACACTTTTCGCGTTCAACAGTCTGGATCCTCACATAAAAATGCCTGGAAATTGTATTTATATTTGCTTAATCTCTTGAGTTCATTGTGTGGTGCACTGTATGCATAGTTTGGTACTTCAGCGACCTACATTGTAAAATTGTTCATACCTCATGCAAAATGTAGCCTAGAGGTGAAGCCACCTGTTGCTTTGTATTATTGTCCTATATAGCCATCTTTCACCAAATTTTTCCTCTGTTAAAATTGCCCTGTTTTGATGGCTCTCTTGAACATAGGTCAGCAAGAATGACTCAACCTCTTTTTATTAGGTCGATGGTTGTAATGAAGTTCTGTTAGTCCTCAAGTAATATTCATCAGTTTGAAGAGTTAGATCTTAACTTTTTAAAAAGTTAAACTCTCTACTGGCCACCTAAAACTGTACCATTCAATTCAGGAAGTGCTATCGTGGAATATTGTCATTTGTTAACAAGTGCCAAAACCACTGTCTGCCTTTATACTTTTTGTAGAAAAATAAGGGTATGAAAACTTCAGGACATAGAGCTTATTTTCTCCACTAATGTCCATCTTTGGTGGAGGAAAACTGATCAGTTGACACTTTATCACAATTTAGTCAAATAGAGATGAAGTTTTCCAAATGCTAGTAATGCAGCATAATACATGTGTGTATTTAAAAGAAATCAATTTCTTCCATTACCTTATCAAGAATTTTCTTTCTAGCTTAGGTTTTGGTTTTTGTTTTTTAACTTGAAATTGGGATGGCAGGATCACTCTGCGCATGCATGTGTGTGTATATGCATGTATATAACCAGTTTTAAAACATATTTCACATGGAAGATTTCATTGCTTCAAAGGACAGCTATAGTATTGATCTTGATTACAGCTCTGGGGCAGCAATTCTAACGTAACTCTATTTCTCTGTTCTTCTATAGAATTTGGGTCACACATGCCCGGAACTATTTCAGCTGGATCTATATGATAATAAAGTACAGAATAAAACTAGCCTCTTCGCATCAAAAATACTCCTAAGAATTGTTAGTTTTAAATGATTTTTGGGTGCATGTATATTTCAGTTAATAAAACATGTGCTTTTCATAGCCATCTGACAAATGTTTAGATGATGGAAATAAAAAATTTCCTCAGAGTTTGTTTGCTTTGCATGTTTTATGATCTCTTAATATTTTTTCTCTTTAACATATTTTGAGCTTTATGTTGTTTTCAAATTTATGATTATATTCTTGAAATTTCATTTCAACATTCATGAAACCTCACTGATTCACTGACTGCCGATTCTGATCTTGTTAGTATATGTAACTGCCAAACCATATGCTGGTTTCTAGGCTAAAAATTGTATCTGGCTGAGGAAGATAAAAATGTTTGGAAACAGAGAGACTATTTGAAGAATGGTATCCCATTCCTTTGTATACTCTTACCTTGCATCCATTCTTGACTGTCTTTCAGGTTGCTTTGGTTAGATTTTGCCTGGAACAGTGGCAGTAGTTCATTCACTGTTTTTTGGCTTGTGATTCTTGGTTTTCTCTAGCAGCAACACAGCCTGAATGTTGAGCAAGATGTTGTCCTGGCAGATGGTGCCTTTGACCAGCAGCTAGTTCATCATCTTGTTTTTTTGGATGGTCAGCTGCCAGAGGATGTGAGAAGATGTAGGTTTTCTTGCTTTTGTGAACATTACGTACTGCAGTACAGCTAGGAGCACTCAGTGTAGTCTATGTTCTCCCAATGCAACTTCATGAGCTTACACAGAATTATAGCAAGAGAGGCCTTGTGTGTATGTTTGGGGATCTCTTACTGCGATGTGGCAATGACAACCAAGGAGGAGAATGATCAAGTTATGACCAGGTATGTCTCTTTCTATAGCAAGTGCTGTACAGACTGAAATTTGGTAATTTTTGATTACTTGAAACTAGTGAAGTGATCGTGTAAGAACTAATAAAATATTTGTACATACAGTTGATAATAGCATTATTGTTTAACAACAGTGCTCTTGAATCAGTGAAACAATTCATATCTGTACATTTACATACCAGCCCGAGGATTTCGTAGGATGGAAGCCTTCATTTTCCCTGTTACATGTTTCTCCAGTTACATAAGATAATGGCATTTAAACTTAATTTTTCAAAAATATGTATTCATTCTAAATTTGGCTGTAAGCTTTCAAAAGTTTGTTAAATTGCCTTTCTTGAAATCAGTTCTTCATTTGGCATCATTATGTGATCAGTGGACAGAGATGTATTAGGGTTTAATGGTGTACAGATAGATTCACAGAATTACAGAATCACAGAATTGCAGAATCATTAAGGTTGGAAAAGACCTTTAAGATCATCAAGTCCAACCATCAACCCAGCACCACTATGCCCAACCAACCATATCCTGAAGTGCCATTTCTACAGCTTTTTTTAACACTTCCAGTGATGGTGACTCCACAACCTCCCTGGGCAGCCTGTTCTGATGCTTGATCACTCTCTCAGTAAAGAAATTCTTCGTATTATCTACTCTAAACTTCCCCTGGCACAACTTGAGGCCGCTTCCTCTCATCTTATCACTAGTTACTTGGGAGAAGCAAAGCAGGAATTCCTTAGGGAATTTCAGGGGCCTCTCTATGTGCATTGCAAAAGCCTTTGTCTAGCTACTTTTTCTTTCCACAAAAGTAGGTATTAGACAGGATCTCAGTGCCTCAGCTTAGGTGCAGTACATTTAGTCATCTTCTCTAGAGCACAGTTGACATTCTTGATGATAATTAGGTGAAATCAAAATCCTATTTTTTTAAAAAGAAAAAGGCTGTTTAGTATATAATAATTAAAATGTACCATGTCTCTGAAAACATTAATGCTAGCCTCCATTACGAGGTACTCTTATTTCCTTAAAGACCTCTAATACGTATTTCTGTGTTTGGAAGATTTACTAATCATTTCAAAGATGAAGGTGACATTTCCCTGACATTTCATATGTCGCTTGAAAAATTGGTCCTCTGGAACTTTTAATTAAAACAGAAAACATAGTGCAGACAACTTAACTGTACACTCTGTTCTGATAAATAGTCATTCAAAAAGAAAGCAAAGGGTCAGTCATAGTATTCATGCTCCTTTTTAAAAAAATAATTTATTTGCACAGAGTGTTGGCTGAATTCTGAGGCTTTCCTAAATAAAAGCCACAAAAGGCTTTCAGGTTTTTGTTTCCAAATGGTTCCCCAATCTCTTGTTTAATTGTCTTTGTTATTGATGTTTCCCTGAACAAAAAAAAATTACTTTCTAACCCATGTTGCACCTTCAAGATATTGGTATATAAGTGATCATACACATATAAGGATCACAACAGAAAATTTAGCTGGAAATAAAGCAAATATTTCTGATAGTAAGTTGCATGAATTCCTTGACTTGTTATAAATTATACATATTGTTTCTAACAGTCTTTTTTTTTTTAACATTAGCGTCATATTGTGTAATTGAATTCCTTCAGGATAGATTATCATAACAGTGCTTGATTTCACATATAGCAGTAATGAACTCTGAGTTACCACTCAAAATAAGGTCTAAATGTTCCTGAATATATCAGGTCACTAGTTACTTAGTGATCAAAACCAAATAAAATCCTAGAAATTTTAAGGAAAATAACAGAGAACAGAGAAGAAAACATTACATCACTGTATAAATTGATGGGCATCTGCTTCCTAAATGGCATAGAACTGCAGAATAATTTAAGTTGGAAGAGATCTTAGGGAGGCCATCTGGTCCTGCTTCTTGCTCAGAGCAGGATCATCTTTGGTGTTATATCAGGGTGCACAATGCTTTGTTGCAGCTGAGGGTCTAGCAGCTCCAGTGATGGAAATTTCTCTGGGAAACCTGTTAAAGTATTTGATAGCTGTCCTCGTGAGTTTTTTTTTCAGTATCTAACTGGAATTTTTCTTGATGCAAATTGTCTATTGCTGCTTGTCATTTTGCTGTGTACCACCTTGAAGAGTCTGGCTCCATGTGACCATTTTATGTTCAGCTCCCTAAATTACACAATTGATGTAAGAGAATTCAGAAAGGCAAAATAACGCTCAGATATGTGGAAGAGCTTCTGTAGAATTAGTGAGTAAGTAGATTGGGCTTTTCAAACTTAAAAAAGCAGACTGAAAGAGAATGTGATAAAGATATATACAGCGTGTTGGGTGATGTGGAGAAAGTGAATAGGGAGTAATGGTTGCTCACCATTAGAAGCAAGAAGCAGGGGCAATCATATAACCACAGTATGTGGATGATTCAAAGCAAGCAGACAAACGTGTTCTTTAAAAACATGTCATTAAGTTGTGCAACTGGCTGCTACAGCAGTGGGTTTTTTATATAGATTCAGGGAGCAGCTGAAAAAAATTATGGAAGGAGAATCCATCCATGACTGGCACATGTAGAAACATCACGTCTTACACTACTGTTGTGGTTTAGCCTACAAAGGCAGATCTTGTACCACAGATCTTCGGAGGGCAAAGACATGCTCTGAAGAATTATCATTCTCCTTTTCTTACCGGCCATTAGGTCACAAGCAGGGCCTGGGATGTATCTTTGGTCTGAGAAAATGTAGCTGCAAGTTTTGTTTTTCAGCCTACACCCTGCAATTTAAAAGGTAGAACATTAATTTACATCCAGTGCAGTGTTTTACAATATGTGTACGTCAATTATGCATAATTTCTGCTGCATTGGAAGATGTTACTTGTGTTTAAAACAGAAAATGTTACCTTATCAAAAAATTATTTTTGAGTAGCTGTGTTGTTTAATTGGTTTCACTGTGTACTTGAGATATTTTTAATTAGCTTTGAACGTTTTAATTTTTAATAACTCTGTGTTACATCTCCATGGCTCTGCACAGTGCTACTCCCAATTCTAGACATCTACAATAGCAAACTAAGACAATGCATATTATAATTCCTGGGAAGGTACTCTGAAGAGAGATGATCCGCTCAACTAAAATAATAAGCTCATATTCAGCCAGAAACTCGTTCGGTATGTGAGTACCCTGCTAATAGTTTAAAATACCTTGTTTTGTTTGGTAAAGGTAGCATGAGTCTTTGGTTTTCTATGTGTGGTCCTTCTGAGATACCCAGTTCTGTTATGGATGAGAAAAAAGAAAAGAAAAGGTACGAGATTCGTCTTATTTCTGAAATCAGATCATAGAGTTCAGGGAGATCAGGCATGTTCTACTGTATGTTCATATTTTAATATGCGTCAGCATTTATATTTCCTTTAGTATGTGCTAATACCTATAAAACACAAACACAAAGATTTTGTGGTTAATATATCCACTCATCAGTAGGTGGGCCAGAGTTACTGTCATAGTCTGTTACAAACTGGTTTTGGGGCCTCTCCTAAATTACTTAATCTGCACTGCAGAAGTGACTAATGCAGAGGATCATTTTCAGAAAATTGTTTTCTCTAAAGCTTCTTTGAAGAATTCATACTTATAAATCAAAAAACTCCATTTCATGCCAAACATCTATGGCCTTCTAAAAGCAAAAGATTTCCCTAGTTCTACTCATTATCTAAATTTGAAGCCTTAAGATGAGTGTTCTTCTGGCACCTTTTTCATCAGGGAAGTAGTATCTTCAAACCAGAAATGAAGCTAGCATTCACTTTATGAAAAGGAGAGCATCTTAATTGCTCTGGCAGATACTGTGTGGTATGTCTTTTTTATCTGTCAGTTCATTGAACGTATCATTTGCAATAACTACCAGGAATTCCTCCCTTCTGGTTTTATCTTAGAGCTCTTGTACTGTACTGAGATTGTTTTCATCAAAATCTCTGAGGACCAGTTCCTTAGCCATATCTCACAGTATTGTCGTGCTGATCTTTTGGGTATCGCTGATTGTGTTCTCCTAATGGAAATCTTCTTTTCTTCTGAGACTGTTTTCTCTTTTAGGTGGAGAGTCCTCCTCATATTTCCTATAAATTTCCTGTGAAGGTTCTCAAATTTCATTTGCAAGCCCACATTCAACTTCTTTATCCATGCTGATGGTTCATATCTGACTCATTAGGCGGTCTTTCTTTGAATGGAATAATTTTAAAATATTGGCCTACTTATATGACCTATATGTACATGTCGAGCTAGCGTTAGCTATGTTCTATGTATGCCTCGTTGTCCATTGTCTCTCTTACTGCTAATCTTCAACCTTTTGAACAGTGGAGATAGTGTTACTGTTTATCTGTCCCTCAGCAGCATTAATGCTGTTTTGTCTTTATCTTAGATCTCTCTCCAGTTTCTTCCTTGCTTTTCTAAAAAGAGTACAGATTATTTTTCTTTTATAGTAACATCTAAAGCACAGCCATTTTTCTGGATTTATACAGCTAAAAAACTCTTCGGGACTTTTACATTATGCAGTTCAATTTAAGCAAAATCTTTTGCCCTGTTGCTTTGTCTTGCTCACGTTCATTCAAAATACCATTGCTAATATGATTCTTATGGCCTGTCATTTCAATTGTGTCACACTTCGGGTGTTTTGTATTATTTTTCATCCACTCTTAAGATCTGTGGTGATTTTTCCCAGTCACAGAACTGTATGTCTGGCAGAAGGCAGTTTTTTGTCCAGAAGACCCTAAGAGTTGTAGTGCCTGACCATAGAAGATAAATTGTACCAGAAAATCCCCCAAAGTGAACATAGAAAACACAGAAACTCGGCTTTCTGTATATCATATATAAAGACGCACCCGAGGAAATCCTCACGCAAAATAGGGAGTCCTTCACTTGCGTTTTTCAGCTGGCCTGAATCATGCGCTTTTTTTGGATTCTTATGCTTTATTTTTCCTCTCTGCATCTTGTCAGAAGAGAAAAATGGAAAGTAAAATTAAGACTGCCAAAGTGGTTGTCTTCTGTTGTGACTTATCTTTAAAAGAGATGAGTTAATGGCTTTGACTATTAAGAAGAAAAAAGAGAACTGGAACAAAAAGACTGACTAAGGTGTATACAACTGGGAACAGGGCTTCAGCATTCCTTGTTTTGTGGCACAAGAATTATAACAATGCTGCATCCAAAACCGTTTGATTGTAAAATATGAGAGAGCACTCCAATCTGATGGTTATAAGTAGTTGCTGTCAATTGGTTTCTTAATGAAAGAGTTACTCATCTTAGTAAATCCTTTCTATATTTTTGGAAATAAAAGCAGTAGTGCTTTGCATTATTTACCAAAGAGGGTAATGACAAGAAGTCCCATCCATGAAGCAGCTGTATTCCATATAGAAGTTCATTAGTCTTGCATCATTCTGGGGTAAGTAGTTGGATTTTCAGCAGTTTTGCTAGGTATACCTGTCCAATGCATAGAAAATTCATGACCTGTTCCAAGTGCCAGTCCCAAGTCTGGTAGAGATTCATTTTAATTCATTCTGGAGGGTGATTAAAAATAGTCCTAAAAGGGAGATATCAGTCAATGCCTTTTTCATGATTTCTTGTATGATATGCTCTTGTGCTTTTGTGCCACAGGTACATTTAAACACAGTCAAAGAAGTAGATTAAAAACGTACTCTTATGACAGTATATATTTTCATATATATCCAGCTTCTTTATGGTAAACTACAATTTCTTCTGCAGTAATTCAGTCATTGCATAAAATATTATGACCTGCAGATTAGTTTTCTTTTAATGAAGTTGGTCTAGTGTAAAATAAAGGAAGTGACAAATAGTGCTACCACATTTTGCTAATATCTCTGAAAGTAATTCATTTAAACTAAAATGAAACTGAGTTGGCTAATACGTTTTAGTCACTGAATCATTTCCGCTAGCAAGCATACTACGCTATAATGCTCTCCACAGCATCCCTTATGCAGAATGCCTAATACCTTTCCAGTATCCTTCTCAAGTTTGTTAGTCAAATAGTAATGTGTCTTACAAGGTTGTCTGAAGCGTATATGGTGACTACATAGCCGGCATGGTTGTGCTGGTTGGTCAGATGTCTTGATGTTTGTTGGAATGTGTATTGTGTGGAATTACAATGAACCTTTCTTCCTGAGGACACAGAGAGAGTCTCTGCTCTCTGTTGGCTTCCTTCAGAAATTTTAAATAACCTAATGTCCTGAGATAATCCTTTCATCTACTAAATCCTTTGCTGAAATGTGAGGGCCTTGGCTGAGAGATTAAAAATCTAATGTGGCTAGGGTGCAGATCACCGAAAGACAGCTCTGATGTGTATTTCCTTTTTTTTTGGAAAGCAGACTTAAAATACCCCCTGACTTAACTGATAAGGCTATACACATATATATTAAAAAAAGGCAGATGGGCTTTTCTGGGTTGTATTCTTTTACCAGCTAGGAAAAAAATTATACTAGTATGCATTAAAAAAATGTTTTCACACTAGCAAATATTCTCAGAGAAAACTGGTTTCCTGCAAGATCTAATGGGTCCTTCTAAGGTTGTCTGCAGCTGGGCAATGGCAGAAAAAAATCAGTAAAAGACCACTATTGCTGCTCTTCATTTTTATTGAAGTTGCCCTAAAAATACTTAAATGGAATAAATAAACTCAGTGCAGACTGCAGTTGTGTTTGTGAACTGTTTGATAACGCCTGCTGTGCAGATAAATTATGAATCTTCATTGCTGTGAAAATACTAAACAGTGTTTATAAATGTGTTGGAGTTTGAACAGGGCATGCACTATATTTTCAACAGAGCCAAAGTTTATTCCTTAAACCTGCATTTTAATGGTCATTCTATTTAATGCTCATTCTATTTAATGCGACTATTAGCCTCTGTATATCATTTGGTGGTGCTTATCAGAGTCCTCTGGTGGGGCCCAGTCCATGAGTCTTTCTGGTACTTTAAGTCAAAAAACCATCTTTTAAAAAATATTTTCAATAAGGAGAAAGTGGTGAATATAGAACCTTACTTGTAGTTGATGTTGTAGTTAGATAAGCACGCTATTAGTTTAAAATACAAATAAAACTCCTGAGTTTGTTTAGGGGAAGTGTAGTGGAATTCATGCATCTTTTGTTAACTTATTTTTTTGTATCATATAACAAGTAAACATTTAATTGCAGTTAAATCTCATGGATCGCTTCTGAACAGATGAGTGAAATAAGTGGATCATTCCACATCCAGCAAGCATGCAAGCAAATGTGTCCCCCTATTGCTAATGATTTTTTTTTTTTTTTATGTAGCCAGTTGAACTCATCAGTATTATAAAAATAAAAATCAGGACTCAGCACAGAATGTTTTGTTATAAGAAAATTAGTTGGTATACAATATTACTTGAGTGTGATAAAAGGAATAAAAATTTTATTGATGGGTGAGTAGGCACATAGTTATCAAGTATTTCAGTGACTATTAATAAACTCCCTATTAGTGTTTTGCCTATTTAACTCGTTTTTGCACTCTTTTTTCACAGCATACAAATTAATGCATGGCAGACTTTTGCTGCCAATAAATAAATTTATTTTACTGACATGATGTTTAACCTATGTCATATAAACTGAATTGTATTTGGGAGTCATTTTCAACACTAGTATATTCTGTATGTAGAATGAATAGATTTGATTGCTTATTCAGAAGTTCTGGAATAAACTGAAGCTGCATTTATTACATTATCAGATTTTCAGTTTCTTCAGTAAAGGGTGTATGTCCAAAACTTGGAAGCAATTTTTCTTTGTAACACTACCAAACGGTTGTAGTCTGTCTCCATTACCAATTTCTTACAGTCTAGGTAACCTATACCTAATTAGAATGAGGTTGTTAATCTGTGGTCTCTCTGCCCCAGGTTTAATTACTTTGCAAATACTCATTAAAATAGCTTGGCTGTTTCTGAGAATGATTACAAGAAATAAGCTCAGTTTGTCAGTGCTAAAAATACATTTTTGCATTTTTGGGAAGATTCTCAGTAATTTTGAGAGCTGATGGTAAGTCAGAGATTAAGAAATATACAGTTTTTGGACTAAGACAAGTTATGAGCACCATGGAATTCACATTTACTTATGCTGAACTAGAGATGCTTGAAGGCTATTTCTACATTTCAGTTTTAAAAACAGAATTTAAAATCCAGATGGTGGCTGCTCCTATGGTTTACAGTAGTGCCAAAAGCTAATAGGTGCTGTAACTTGCACTGATTGGTGTTAATATTTACAAGTAGTGTATTGTTAGAGAAGAACATTTTGATAAAAGGGGAGGAAAAAACCCCATGTATTAAGTAACAATAGTGTACATATATGTTTTTGAGTTTTACTATGTGGCCTTTTTTATTATATGGTTTCAAATCAATGTGCTTTTAAAAAATAGGTATTTCAGGAGAACTGAGAATTATGTCCTTTGTTTTCGGGGCACAAAAGAATTTTAGTCCTTTTTACAGTTAAGAATAGTGATACTTAAAATAATTGCACAAAATTTTTAAGGAATTACAGAATTTATCAGCAGTTAAATCGGTATGAGTTAGCTTAATCCCACTGACATTGAGACTTGGGGGTTTGTATCAATAGACACTTAGCCCTTTGATTTAAATAAAATCTAGGAGACTATTCCACGTTCTCCAATAATTCAATTATTGTACCAGTTTGCTTGTGTTCACTGGAGATACTGCTTTTTCTCTAGGACAAGAAGGACAAAGTCTCAAGATTTGACACTATACGTCATTCCATAGCTGGAATTATAAGGTCTCCAAAATCCATGTTGGGCTCATCATCGGTAAGTAGTACCAGTAATCATAGAATCATAGAATAGTTTGGGTTATCTAGTCCAACCCCCCTGCAATGATCAGGGACATCTTTAACTAGATCAGGTTACTCAGAGCCCCAGTTGCTCAGTCCAGCCTGACCTTGATGTAGTGTTATACTACATTCTGGTTTTTTACAGCTTAAGTAGGATTTTTTCCTGAAGCATCACGCATTTCCATTTACATAGACAAAAATTATATTAAAATAGTGTTATAAAGACAATGCTCTGATTGATCAGTACACCTAATAATACTGCGGCATCATAGTATGTCAGAACTTGCTGCACTTCAGGAGAAAAGAGAATTTGTATGTTCTTTGCAGCTTCTAGACTGATGCTATACTTTTAAGAGTACTCTTCCCAATGAGTCTGATTTACTGGAAATGCAGTGTATTATGATAGTCTGTAGTGGGTCAGATGGTTATGCATACTTTACCCATATTTGTAATAATAATATTTCCCATATTTGTTATAAAGGCACCACGATATAAAAATATTATTGTTGTTGTTGTTGTTGTTGCTGCTGCTGCCTCTGCTGCTGCTGCTGCTGCTGCTGCTGCTGCTGCTGCTACCATCACCACCACCACCACTTCCTCAATAACTGGTACTATTTAAACAATTAGGTATCACACATCTGGCTTCAATCCCCATTAAAAATGATTGTTGAGTATCTCTTATTTCTAGTTGGCTTTTGTTCAGGCTCCCTAATGGATGGAGAAACTTTTTTGTTTCTTTTGCTTTTGTATTACTTCTGTTTGTTTTCATATAGAAGCTTGCAAGACTAGTTAGAATACTTGAGCACCTACTTAGGGAGGTGTCAGGTTTTACTTGAAAACCTTCCTCCTGTGTTTTCCTGAAGTGGAACAGGTGATCAACCCAACCCTCCCAATAAAAAGAAAAACAACATAAAAACTGAAACAAAAAAACCCAACAAAAGAATGAAAAACTAAACAGAAAAAGCAACCCCCAAAAAGGTGGCCAGAATTTATAAAACTTTTAAAAACTGCCTTTAATTGTGATCTTGTCACCTGAAACATTAGCGCAAAATAGCATTTTTGAGCAAACTTTAGAATGAATGGGCCTTCTGTTTTATGCTGCAGAATTGCATCCAAGGACCCATTAAAGGACCCAGTAAACTTTATTTAAGCTAAACAATATTCTGAATGTGCAGAAGAGATTAATAGTTGCATATATACATATACTTATATGTCTATATACATGTGTATACATAGGAAAATTGTATTTAATGATAAAGAGATATAATAATAAAAACGGTATGAGATAAAATTAGGACAGGAACACTTTTACTATGAAAAATGTGAAAGTTGCATGACATATTTAAAAAGTAATATGAAAACCCCTGCTAAAATATCCCTGGAGATTTACAAAATGTCCACATTATCCTGATCTTTGATTTATAAAACTTCTAATTGATGTAAAAATGCAACATTTAATAATAAAAGCATATTAAAATATATATTACTGTGACCTCTGTTCTTTGTGTAGGTGAGACATGATCTTCAACTTAGTCTATTTGTATGTTTGTACAACTTGTTACGATTTTATAAAAAATAAAAATGCTAACTAAACCTACTTGAGAGAAAAATTGGAGGAGAAAAAATTTAAAGAGGACACTCAAGATAAAACATTTAGGATGAAATCGGGGGAAGTCACTGGCAAAATTTTCATTGGCTTTAATTACAGTGTCATTTAAAATAACTTCCATGCCTGATTTTGGTCATTCCAATCTATATCACTGTTAATTAGATGGAAGTTTGTGTAAACCTGGGTGTAGATACATGATAGGTAGGATTGCTGAAGCCTTGAAATATGTTTTGGAAAAGTAAGATCGGAACTGGGTCGTTTGAGGCAGAAAGTAAAATCTGAGTAACAAGTGTACTCTTGATTACCTATCACTTACATGAGCTTCAAAGTCAGAATATATATACCAATCCATTTTCAGTTTTGCTTTGTGTTTTGATTTAGTGATTTCTTGTGTATTAGAAAAGCTAACTATGCATGTACATGAATTAGTACTTGGCTCTTAATGTGGTCAGCTGCTCAGCTTTTTCCTGCTGACATTTACACAACCGTGCTTATTGCTAAATGTATAAACAGGTGCTTAAAACTTATTATCTATCAACAAGGGGTCCAAAGTGATTATTGAAGCTGTGTGATAAAATAAAAATAACATACATAAAAGAATTTATTATTTTTTTAAGCAGACCAAAAAAGGATCTCGAAGCAGAATAGGAAAAAGACCAGTACTGATCGTCTTACATAGTCTAAAAATGTCGTGTTTACTGTTTTCATATTATATATTTTTAATATCTTAAAATTTTAAAAGTAGAGCCATATCTTGAATAAAACTTGGCAAAGTTTGAGCTCAGAATATATGTGAAAATACAATACCGAGTAAGCTATTAGTTTAATAAAATATTATCCCAGTATTATTTTCTTTTCATTGACAGCGTAAGTACAGAACAATGTCTTACTTTTTTTGAGTTAGAAATAATACACTGCTGTTTGCTTAGTTTTTCTCTTGAATAAGCGTAGCAGCTGGGGACTGCTTCATTTTACTGTTGGAGAAAAACTGCTGTTTCAATGGATTGTTAAGTAAGGGGAGAGAAGGGGGCTTAGAATAAGTAAAGAGGACAGTAATAGGTCCATGAGGAGCATGATGAAGTATATGAGGGCATTTCCTTCTCAGAAGGAAATGTGTGATAAAGTGTGTAAGGGCACACACCCACCAACCTTTACGACCACCCCAAAAAAACATGAGCTAAATATGGCAATAAAGGGAAAACTTGAAGGAAAAAGAAAAGGTAAAAAAAAGGAGGGAGGTGGGAGGGAGAGTAGAAATTTGACAGTGTGAGTTCCTTTCCTTCTGTGTGATTTTGTTAATCATTTATTTTTAGCTTCCATACAAATTAACAACAAAAATGGTAGAAAAAATACTTCTTCATTTAACCTGTTCAATCATTAAGTCATTCTGTGTGTACATACAAATAAGCAAGGGATCTCATCCCCCAAGTGAAAACTGTAAATTTAAAACATATGCAAAACATAACTTTAAAACATGTGAAACATTGACACTTAGAATACAAACTTGTTCATTCAGGTATCTAATTAGTCATATTAAGTTGCTTACTGATATTTAAACTCAATAGAGTTTAAAAAAAGATATGGGAATTTCATTTTGTGCGGGTAGCTTTTTTACCTCTGTCTTCTTTAAAGACTAAATTTCTTGTATTTAAATCATTTAATCCTAACTATAAAATGCAGTAGAAATATTAGCACTAAGTGGTGTAAGCTGAGTCGAAATCAATATTGAAATTATTTATCTTACTTTTGTACTATTCTTTCTGGGCTTTCTATTTTTTTTTTCACAGCTAGTCATGGTGAATATTGTGTCATACAGAAAATATGTTGGAGTTGGAAGACTTGTTCATAAAAATAGTGCAATTTTAATAACACTCAACCAGGAATAATTACTGCTTATTTCATCAGAGATACTACCTTGATTATGAATGCCCCATAGTATGTGACAAAAAGTAAAAGTAATGTAAGGTAGGAGACAATCAGCAGAGGATACCTTGTGGAATTTTCATTGTTTCCTTCTAAAGTAATAAATACTAGTTTAATGAAATTTAAAAGAAGGGGGAAGATTGACATTAGTGTCATAAACAGTGACATAGTTAGAAATGTCTAAAATGGTCTTTTGTTCTTCGGTAAACTTTTTATGTGTTGTAAAGTCTTTTAAGATGTTTTATTATGGGGTGTGATCATGATATCTGAACAGTGATTCATACTTGACACAGTTCACACATGAAGAGGTGGTGTTGTCTGGTGTCTGCCTCTTTAGCCAGCTATAAAATGAGTTGCATGTCAGATTTTGTATTTTTTTTTAACCTTCCTTTATGAAGACCATGAACTAATTTATTGACCCTGAACTGCCCTTTTATCCTTAGAAACATTTCTTCTCAAGTAGAAATGTGTTTCTGTGGCAAAGGCTACTCTGAAGCCCTTAACATTTCTTGATAGCATAGCAGAGGTCTGGGTTTTCTGGCGAGTCGAACTCTGTGTCTTTGAACAATAAATGTTCAAGTAAATAATATTCTCTAACATTCTGAAAGCTTATTTTTTCTTTTAGGAGTTTCTGAAAGAGAGTGACTTAGTGACATTTAACAGTGGTAGACAGCTCTGATCTTAAGTTTTAAACTGTTGATGAAATTGAAATGAATGACTGCCGCCTTGGCCAAACAATATCTTGGGCTTTTAGTAGTTCATTATTCTCATAAACACAGTACCTTGGAGTACATCTTTTGCTCTTAAAAATTCTGACTATGCAACTTTCCTGTTCAAGCTGTTGTTATTTCTTATGTAGTGCTTCTTAGCTCTGAATATGTAGTAGAGCAAAATCTGTAATAGAGCATACTCACTCTTCCTAGTGATGAGTCTACTGGTTACAGTGCTGGCCTCAAATCTCATGTTGGAAATTACCCCTGACATGGACCCAGGGCTCTAGATCCCAGTATTGATGAGGCTCTGTCAGGCTCATAAATATGTTCTCCAGTTTTTCATCAGGATCCTGAACTAAACCAAACATTTTGAGGTATAACTTAGAAAGGCATCCAGGAACCCACAGACAAAGGCATTTTTTATACCAGAAACTTCACTATGAAAGTGCTAAAGAATTAGAGTTATTTAGAAACAAAAGTTCTGAGTAGATTCCCTTTCTTGTGTCTATTCATTCCCACTCTGAGAGTCCAAGATCATTCCTAGTGGGTTTTTTCAGCTAAGTCAGTCATCTTAACCTAAATATCTCCCCAGGAAGACCTTAAATGTGAAGACCTCTAAAATGCAGTTCAGCAGCCTTGCCTAGGACTCATTCATGTATCTGTTCAACTCACGATATAGTACACACTGTGTTATTTTCTTCAGAGCTTTACCACTCTGGCAGTGAGAATTTCTGTGAGCTTTGGCACTAGTGATTTTGAATGACATACAACTAATGCAAGGGCTTGTCTGTCTAACCATAACAAATAAATCTGAAGTGGTCATTGAACAAAGTATAAAATTTTCCTCAATGTTTTCTTAAACAATGTAAGCTTGTTAAAATTAATATGTGAAATACTAGGTTAAAACTCATTACCTTCCATTTATAGCCAGTGAAAATAATTTCTTACAATCTTTGTGCCTTCAGAAACTCTATACTAAACGTTCATAAGCACAGTACATCCAGGTGTGTATTCTGTGCCACAGTGTAATTGCAAGGAAAAATGTGTCATAGAGCTATTAATTGATTTGGAATGCAATTGGTAGATTCTCTGAAAGCAATTTATCCAATTCAAATGCTTTGTATAAACCAATTTCTTATGTTTTTATGTCTGAGAAGTTTCTGTCCGCATAAAGAAATGGTTCATTTTGAATTGTTGTTAATGTCATAATGTATGAGAAAGAGTTGGTCGGTATGGCTTACGAAAAATAGCAGGCCAAGGGAAAAATATTACATGGTTTTATGGACATTTCCATAAACTTCCATTTTTTTTATATTAGTTTCTTCAGTAATAGAAGCGAAGGTAATCAATATGACTTTTGTGCAAGTGCAAGAGCTTGACTTTATTTGTTAATGGAAATGTATAATTTAGATACAGAAATAGAAATTATTGTTGTTTATCATGGTTGTCATGTAAAAGTAAGCTCTAAAAATGTACTGTTATAATAATTTTTTGCTTCAATATTTTTCCCAAGTTCTTTGATGTAATATCAACCACTGAGAAACCATTGGCTGAGCAAGACTGGTATCACGGTGCAATCCCAAGAATAGAAGCCCAGGAACTGTTAAAACAGCAAGGAGACTTCTTGGTGCGAGAGAGCCACGGGAAACCTGGTGAATATGTCCTTTCTGTGTTTTCAGATGGACAACGGAGACACTTTATCATACAATATGCTGATGTACGTCTCTGATATAGTACTGAATATTCAATGGTAGGAAGTTTACAATATAAGCTAAACAATTTACGATCTACATAATTTACTGTGGCAAATGGCTTTAACCTTTATATGAGTATATGAAAACTGTTGGAAATATTTCCATCAGTGCTGAAATCAGGGGAAAAGGTCATTTGGGGAGACAAAATAAAAATATGAGGCTGTTCAACATCTTTCATATTGAAAAGCCAAGATATTTCTGCAAATGTTTTGAAATTCACAACTTGTTACTACTAATTTATGCATGCACATTTATTTATTTTTAAACCCATTTTCATAGTTGGTGCTAGTTGGGTTACTTTTAATTCAGACTGTAAAGATTCCATTGAATCTTCCTGAAAAA
>NW_010513884.1:0-3158 GCF_000687285.1 Phaethon lepturus
ATTTCTTAAGTTTGAATTTCTTTGAATCACTCTACTGAAGAAACCTTCATTTGGTTACAGAAGCAAAAGCAGATTAGACAGCCTACTCTGAGGGGAAGGTACCAGCAAGCTATCTACAGTCAATGAATTTCAGGAGTAAAAGGTGGCAGAGTTTCAGATGTGATGGACTGGGAGACCCTGCATGAAGCTCAACAACAGAAGGGGTGAAAAAGACCAGATGCTATTTTTATGCAGGGGAAATCAGAGCAACAGAAAGCCTGACATTGAAGGGGGGAGAATTCATCACCCATCTCCATGGTTTCAGATCAGGATGGAGACATTTCCAATACAGCCTCTTCTTTGGGAACATTAATGCTTTGTGAGTAGTCTGAGCCTGTTTATGCACAGCAGTGAAACAAGAAGGTATGGACAAGTTTGGAGAGGGTTGGTTTATTTATCGTGCCCCCAAACCACCATCCTAATAGTTCCAGGCATACTTTAGCTTTATTTCCTATTAACTGATCTAAATTGTCCTCTTTTTTTCTACTGAATATCAAAATCTAGATCAAATGGAGTCTACTCCAGCCCCTCACACTACACAGGGTCTCACAGGATCTTTAGTCTCACACTGACAGAGCCTGAGCCAAGAAAAACCCTGTTTACCAGTGCTAACACCAAAGTCTGTGTATTCAAAGATCTAATGAAAGCAAAAACCAGACCATATATCCAATTTCAGGGCTACTTCATAGAAACATGATATTATCATAAATCTAACAGGGAGTTTGTGGCAAGATAATTTTTTCCCCACTTCTCTGGAGTACCAGTATGTCTCCTAAATAAGAGAGGCTGAACATTTGTGGTCAGTATTTCATTAAAAAAAACCCACATTTAAAATAGATGATAGAAAATGAGCTGGTATAAAACTAAAACAGATTACCAAAGATGTATACAATGCATATCTCAAGCTCAGCACTGACTGGAACAACTACCCCTGTGTCCTGGTTTCACCTGGGATAGTTAATTTTCTTCATAGAAGCTAGTATAAGGCTATGTTTTGTATTCGGGATGAAAATAATGTTGATATGCTGATGTTTTTAGTTGTTGCTAAGCAGTCAAGGACTGTTCAGCTTCTCACTCCACCCCACCAGCTATTAGGCTGGGGGTGCACGGGAAGCTGGGAGGGGACACAGCCAGGACAGCTGACCCAAACTGCTAAAGGGATATTCCATACCATATGGCGTCATGCTCAGTATATAAAGCTGCTGGAAGAAGGAGGAGGGGGGACATTCAGAGTTATGGCATTGCGTCTTCCCAAGTAACCATTAAGTGTGATGGAGCCCTGCTTTCCTGGAGATGGCTGCCCACCGTCCTGACAATGGGTAGTTGTGAATGAGTTCCTTGTTTTGCTCTGCTTGCGTGCGCGGCTTTTGCTTTACCTATTAAACTGTTTTTATCTCAATGTAAGAGTTTTCTCACTTTTACTCTTCTGATTCTCTCCCCCATCCCACCATGGGGGAGTGAGTGAGCGGCTGTGTGGTGCTTAGTTGCTGGCTGGGGTTAAACCACAACACCCTGGCACATCAGAAGCTTGTACTCAAAGAGCTCCTGAGGAAGTATGCATCTTTCCATGTTACAAGCAAGTTACTACACAGAGCTGTAAGAAGAACCCCTCCTTACCCTCTCAGCTACCGTTACAGAATCGGTATGAGGCTTTGGGTATGGTAGATGAAGGACATGATGAGATAGAAGAAGAGTAACCTGTGCAAGTACTCTCATCAAGGTCAGATCAACCAACCCCTCACATCAAGACCTGCATTAAGACCAATGCCGAGAAGAAACAAAGGTGAGCTATGGTCATCGATGATTTTCCTGAGCAGAATGGAGGCACCCATTTGCAGACTGGATCCTCTTTTCAGGGAAATTTGCTGCCTCCCTGGGGCCCGAATCAGGGATGTAACCAGATGACTGACGAGCTTAGTACAGCCTTCAGACTATTACCTACTCCTGCTCTTTCATGTGGGTACTAATGACATCGCAACAAGAAGGTCAAGGTCAATCAAAAGAGATTTCAGGGCCCTCGGAAGAATGATAAAAGATTCAGGAGCATGGGTAGTGTTTTCCTCAATCCTCCCAGTAATGGTGAGAGTCAATGGAAGAAACAGGTGTGCCCAAGACATCAATACGTGGCTCCAGGACTGGTGCCTTCACCAGAACTTTGTTTTTTATAACCATGGAAGAGTCTGCAAGACACAAGGTATGCTGGGGCCTGACAGGATCCACCTGTCCTGATGGGGGAAACGCTTCTTTGCTTGTAAGATGGCAGGACCAACTGAAAGGGCTTTAAACTAGAATTGATGGGGGAAGGGGATACCATCAGGAGAGCTGAAGGTAAGCCAAGGGTTGGCATGGCATCGCCCGAGGGTGGCAATGCTAATGGGAACATTTACACTGCTCCTGGGAGCACTGAGGGTTTAGGAGCACATCTGAAATGCTTGTACACCAACACACACAGTATGAGAAACAAGCAGGATGAACTGGAAGCATTAGTCTGTTCCCAGAGCTATGATGTCATTGATATTAGTGAGACTTGGTGGAATGAGTTCCATGAATGGAGTGCTAGGACGGAGGGCTACAGGCTGTTCAGGAGGGATAGGCAGGGCAAGCAAGGTGGAGGTGTCGCACTATACATAAGGGAGAGGTTTGACTGTACAGCCCTTACAGTTAGTGATGATGTGGTTGAGAGCCTATGGGTGAGGATTGGGGGATGGAAAACAAAGGAGATGTTGTAGTGGGTGTTTACTACCGATCGCCCAGCCAGGATGTAAGCACTGATGAGTTATTCTATAGGCAATTAGGAGAAATATCTGGATCAGTAGCCCTAGTCTTTAAGGGAGATTTCAACTTCTCAGATATCAACTGGGAATACCATACTGCTGTGATGAGCAAGTCCGGGAAATTCCTGAAGTCTGTGGACGATAACTTCTTATCACAAGTACTCAGTGAGTTAACTAGGAAAGGTGCCCTCCTAAACTTGTGTTTTCTGAATAGAGGACTCGTGGGAGACGTGATAGTAGGTGGCTGTCACAGCCACAGTGATCATGAAATGGTCGAGTTTAAAATTTTCAGTGTAATGAGAAAGAAGAACAGTAGAGTTGCTACCCTGGATTTCAAGAGAGCAA
>NW_010513885.1:0-5785 GCF_000687285.1 Phaethon lepturus
TTAGTGGCCGGCTGGGGCTAAACCACAACAACGGGGATGGGGAGAGGAAGACTAGGGGAAAAAGAGATGTGAAACATTCCACTTACTGTGTACACAGCTTCATTATACATGTTGACTTTCAAACATTCTTTGAGCTGACGAATCATGGCTTCTACAAATTCCCCACCAAAGTTGTAGTTCCTGGCATTCAGCAGCCCAACTAACGTTGTGTAAATGGTAAGCTTTTCTGGTAATAGACGTGCACTGATTTAAATGAAGAAAACCAAGCATTTTGTTAGATGTTCATTTATCACATGCCAACCGCTGCATTTACATAGCATCTTTGAACCTGCTTTGTATAGGTTACGCTCCTCTTGTGTTTAAGTAAGGTAAACTGCTAACCTGATGTTAGTTATATGTCCTGTGGACAAAAGATTACAGAACATCCTTTTTAGGACTATAACCCTTTAGGAATATATACACTACTTTTAACTACATTTCAATGTATTTTCTCTTTAATTATTTTTAACTCATAAGCATTTGGGATTATAGTAGGTTCTAAAACCTATAGCAACTACACTTTAAGACATTTTCAGCTGCATTCCCCAACTCAGCAAAACTTTCAATCTGGACAAAAGCTGTTATTGAAGCAAAGGGCATAAGGTATCAGACTGGAATGACATTTGACAGAAGCTTCTAGTAATATAATTTTAAGTACTGCCAAAATATATAATTTAACAGAAAGTTTTGAAATTATCAGTCATTTTAAAAAAAAACATATGTCAACTAAATATATATTAGAAAACATTCTGATTATTCTGCCTTATTTTCCAGTGTTTTACATACTCTATGGGAATATGGCCAAATAATACCATTTAAGACAACTTGTTCAGTGTAGCATGTTAGCCATTCTATTATACTAGAACAGCAAGATTACAGAAGAGATGTAAAATGTTTACATCACTTAAAAGTTAAATTTGATTGTAAGTATCTCAAACTTAAATAAGCAATTTTCAGTCTAAGGTCTTAAAGAAATAGACAGGTTAGGTCCTACTGCAACCACTTCTTTTCTTCAAATGTTTTGTAAATGTGTAAGCTAACTCCATGCCTTCAAAGGCATTCAGCTGTTGTGGGAAACAGATGTACTGTTTTACTTATGTTTATGAACAGTGCTAAAAAATAGATTTAAAGTTTCCTTACAGCTATAGCACAAGCCAGCACTGAAACACCACCCCACCCCCCACCACCCCCCAAAATGTGGTATGCTATTGCAGACCCCACACAATCTCCTGGGGCACATCCCCAGTGGCCTAACAGACAAAGCAACTCTGTTCCAGTGCTTTGCTACAGAGAGGAAGGAGTGCTGCTAGCCTACCTCTGGTCCCTTCATCTCTCTACTACCAGAGGGTAGGTTCATGGAGAGAGGAGCACCTCAGCCCCTAAAAAGGGGAACAGGAAAAGTAGAAATATACAGATAAGAACTGGCACCCAACAGATTTTTTTATTCTTTAGTGACCATTCAATTCAGAAACAAGATACTACCCAGCATATTCCCCATGGCAGTGACAAAGCAGCTCTGGGATCTACTCTGCTTATGACCTTGCACTCATGTTTCAAGTGAGAGTACTGGATGGATATTTTCCTTGATTTATGCCTAAATCAACAGACTAAGCTTCTCCTCAGATTTCTTTTGCCTGGAGTAAGATAAACCCTAAGCAATAACAGTGTTCAAGAATTAAAAGCTGTTCACAGCATTTAAAGTACTTCAAATACTTAAACTTTTCTATTTAGCATAGATAACAGAGCATGTCCCAAATCTTCTGCATACGTACACAGTACAAAGAATTCTTAATATCTTGCTTTTATAGTTTGGTAGATCAGCTTCCAAGACACCAGCTAGACCCTCCAAGTTGCTCTCCAGAGAGGAAGTACTCTAAGAAAGAAAAGAGTGTCTTCTCATCAATCACGTATATCAGCTGTCCCCACAGTAACAAGCAAACAGAATAAAACAAAATATTACTTTGCATTATAATAATATTTTGTATTGGGACCAGAGCTCTTTAATATCTCCATCAATGACATAGACAGTGGGATCGAGTGCACCCTCAGCAAGTTTGCAGATGACACCAAGCTGAGTGTTGACACGCCCGAGGGACAGGATGCCATCCAGAGGGACCTGGAGAAGCTTGAGGAATGGGCCCATGTGAACCTCAGGAGGTTCAACAAGGCCAAGCGCAGGGTCCTGCACCTGGGTTGGGGCAACCCCTGGTATCAATACAGGCTGGGGGATGAAGGGATTGAGAGCAGCCCTGCCGAGAAGGACTTAGGGGTACTGGTGGAGGAAAAGCTGAACATGAGCTGGCAATGTGCGCTCGCAGCCCAGGCAGCCAACCGTATCCTGGACTGCATCCAAAGAAGCATGGCCAGCAGGGCGAGGGAGGTGATTCTGCCCCTCTACTCCGCTCTGGTGAGACCCCACCTGGAGTCCTGCATCCAGTTCTGGAGCCCTCAGCACAGGAAAGATATGGACCTGTTGGAGTGGGTCCAGAGGAGGGCCACAAAAATGATCAGAGGGATGGAACACCTCTCCTATGAGGACAGGCTGAGAGAGTTGGGGTTGTTCAGCCTGGAGAAGAGAAGGCTCCAGGGAGACCGTATTGCAGCCTTTCAGTACTTAAAGGGGGCTTATAAGAAAGACAGGGATGAAAGTTTTAGCAGGGCCTGTTGTGATAGGACAAGGGGCAATAGTTTTAAACCACAAGAGGGTAGATTTCAACTAGACATAATGAAGAATTTTTTCACAGTGAGGGTGGTGAAACACTGGGACAGGTTGCCCAGAGAGGTGATAGATGCCCCATCCCTGGAAACATTCCAGGTCAGGTTGGATGGGGCTCTGAGCAACCTGATCTAGTTGAAGATGTCCCTGCTCATTGCAAGGGGGTTGGGCTAGATGACCTTTAAAAGTCCCTTCCAACCCAAACTATTCTATGATTCTATGATTTTCTTCCTGTTAGAAGTAATGATTCAAATTCCATTAGGAATTCACAATTTCTCTTATTTGCCAGAAATAAGAAGCAAAAATGACTAAGAGCCTAAATTGTGACTTCTCCAGAGCAAGGAGCTCTAGTGTTTTCCTAAGAAGTAAGAGTTAAGATAGCTTCAGAGGTCTCTTAGTAACTGAATTAAACATGATATTAATGACATCAGGGGAAGTGAAACAACTACATAGCTTGTATGTGGCTTAAAGTAATGTATAAGACCCATCATATTTGTTGTCACCCTTTTTTCTACGCCTGTTACAAGCTCCAAACCCAGCCAAGTCCCAAGATCAGTGGTGACATTGGTGGGGTCTTTCCTTGTTTGTTTGTTTGTTTGGGGTTTTTTGGTTCAGATCTCATTAGTTTTCCTCTAATCCTTGAAAAAAATGGAAGCAGTGATAAAGGTCATATTTGGAATGATACCTCTTCACTAGTTATACTTCAGCACTGTATCACAGGGTTAGCATTTAAGAATTTTCTTTTTAAAAACCAAGTTAACAATTTTTAATCTAGGAAGTTTCCAATGGATTTTCTTTTTTTGGACCACTAATGTTCTATTAACACATAAAAACATATAAAACAAAGAAAACAATGTATTATGTTTAAGGACCCTAAGTCACAAAACGATATGGAAATAGTATTTTTACCTTCTCTCCCACTCTGCATATTAAAGATTCAAGTCTCTCTTCAATTTCAGATGGCTCAGATGTTCTCCTCCTTTTGTGAGGTTGCTCTGTTTCAATACATTAAATATGTTATTTGCCTAGTGTGGTGGGTTGACCCCGGCCAGCGGCCAAGCACGCACGCAGCCACTTGCTCACTCCCCCCACCCCCAGCATGATGGGGGAGATAACAGGAAGAGCAACAGTGAGATAACTCATGGACTGAGATAAAAGGCAGTTTAATAAGTGAAGAAGGGAGGCAGGAGGGACACAAGTGATACAAAGGCAGTCACTCACCACCTCCCACCAGCAGACCAATGCTTATCCAGTCTCTGAGTGACAACCACCTTGAAAAAGACTACCTCCTAGTTTTATTGCTGAGCATGACATTATATGGCATGGAATATCCCTTTGGTCATTTGGGGGTCAGCTGTCTCAACTGTGTCCCCTCCCAACATCTCATCCACTCCCAGTCTACTCACTGGAGGGGCAAAGTGGGAAAAAGAAAATGCCCTGATGCTGTGCAAGCAGTGATCAGCAATAGCTAAAACACTGGTGTGTTATCAACACTGTTTCGGTCACAAATTCAAAGTACAGCACCATATGGGCTGCTATGAAGAAAGTTAATTCCATCCCAGTCTGACCCAGTACACCTGCTTATTCTAAAAGAACTCTCTAGATACTTTTACCATTCCAGCAACATACTTCTGTCACAAGACTCACTGGTTGAAGGACCTAAAACAATAAGGATTGTCTTAATGTAACCTAAGACCTCTTGCATCAGAAATCTCAAGTTTCACAAAGACTGGGACAGGAGCCAAGACGAGAGGTTGTCCTTAGCTGACTCAAGACCATAAAAGTACAAAAGGAGTAAGGGGCTAACTCCCCAAACAACCACCGACAACCATCCGAGACCCCCACGTATGCGTAATTTAGTTTTGCAACGTCAGTAATTATGTTAATGTAGTAAGGCGGAGATTTCCTGGAAATTGTATGAATATTTATGTTTGTAAGGTTTATAATGAGTAAGCTCTGTACCAGGGTACGCACGTTAGGTGGAGCGATCCCCCGTGCATCCAGTGCTGCAATAAAGAATGCCTGCTTCTTAATGCTACATTGGTGCTAAGAAGTTTATTCCCGATTTCAGTGACACTTCTAAGAAAAGTAGTACTGACAAAGCATTCAAAATGGACCCAATAAAAAAAACCAAAAGTATAGCCATATTACTGATGACTGAATCCACGAAGTAGAAACAGTTAGCATCATAGCTGTCTCAAATTTTATTAGAAATAATTCTGCATTTCTGCTACAGTATGAGACAGTATATGTGAGAGAAACTAAACATACTTTACAGAGTTACTGGTTACTGTATATTTTGTTAGTGCTTTGTAACACCTTCTTCAGCATACTTAAAAAAAAAGTTATTAAGAATCCTTGCTTATATTTTTAGGGTTTTTATAAGCTTAGAAAAACATGCACATAAAAGCAATTAAAAAATAAAAGCGTGATTAAAAACCCATATATCCTTGCAATCAAAAGCTGAAAAAGCTAGTCGCAAAACTGTCCAACTCTCCACTCACACAGATTTACGTTATCAAGAGAAACAGCATTTGCTTCAGTTTCTGAAGTCGGTCGTTCTCCACTCTCAATGTTTTCTGAACGTTTTCCATTAAGACTCTACAAGATGCGAGAACACATCCTTCTGACTACACGTACGCAGAACTGAGTGATCAGTTTACTTTCACCCAGGGCGCTCCCTGTATTTGAGGCAGACCGAAGCAACAGCTCAGGACAGTCTTTAGACCCAGTTACATAACCCGATTCCTTGCACCAGAGCGCCCTACAAGTCCTGACAGAGGAACAGGGTGAGCCGCCACCACCCCGAGCCAAAGGCGAGGCAGCGCCGCGGGGAGTCACCTTAGCCGAGACCTGCACCTCCCCCAGCCCTAAGGATGACACGGCCCCAAGCACAGGGCATGCGGAGTCCAGACCCTGGAACACACTCACTCCATCCATGCTTACCATCACTCTCGTCGCTGTGCCGCCGCCGCCGCGACATACTAGCACCGCCCCTGCGAGAAATCTGCGTGTGAAAGAGGAAAAAGC
>NW_010513885.1:5816-8566 GCF_000687285.1 Phaethon lepturus
GGAAGAGCACTATGTAAAGACCATACAACAGCGATCAGAATATTTTCCTCCGCTTGCTCCCTCCCTACTTCCTGTTCGTCTCAATCTTCTTCCGGGGTAAAAGAGCAATAGGAAAAGCTACCACCTTTTCCGTGACTTCCCGCGACTCTCTGGGAATTAGTGCTATTCTACCTGTTTATCTACAGTCCAAAGAACTCGGATGATTTCTGAGATGGGGGAAGGAGTAGACACTGAGTTAGTGAACTTTACATTAAATGAAAAAGTTTTATTTACTTTCACTTGTGCCTGGTCTCTTTTGAAGGCTTATATTTTGCCCACTGCGCACGTGAATTGCACTCTGTGGGCCCCACCCCTGGGATACCTTACTGGCATCTGGTGACATCCCAAGGTTTCTGGTAGGCTCCCATATGCAAGCCACATTAGCTTTGATGATCTGACAAGGTAAAAAAAATCCCTTGACAATTTGAAAAAGTTACTTGCTATAAGCAGATTTGCATCTGACTCACACCTCACATCATCTAGCACAAGTTCAAATTTCTCTTTTTTTAAAAAGAAATTTAGACAAGTGAAACTTTGAGGTACAGAAAAGACCTTAGCTTTTGATCTTCCTTTACTCAACTGGTTTAGATCCCCTCTACGATTCATCCAGTTTCCTTGAACTCATTCCCAATTTTGTGCACCTTTCACAGCTGCTTACAGCTGCACCAAGTATTACTGCTGTGCTGATACAGAAGCATTTGCCTCCATTTTACACTGGTATAATCACAGAATCACAGAATCATTATTAAGGTTGGAAAAGACCTTTAAGTTCAGCCATCAACCCAACACCACCATGCCCACTAAACCATGTCCTGAAGTGCCATGTCTACACGTTTTTTGAATGCTTCCAGTGATGGTGAAAGTAAAGATGGGGACTTTATAGGATCAACACTCCCACCCTCCCCAAACTGTTTTTCCTGCAGTGTCAAAGCAGACCTGTGCTAATGTTAATCAATACCTCATGTCTATAAACAGACACGTGGCAAGGAAAGCCAGCAACAGGAGGGAGTAGGAATAAGTAGGTCACGCTCTTCATAGATCCATTTTCTCCTCCCTTGCAGGTATGTTAAGGGCTCAGATATGAATAAGTAGATGCAGAAGAATCTAACTGCACATGAGGGAGTCTAGCTTGTGCTGCTCAGAATGCATCCAAAAACTATCCATTTGAACAATTTTTCTTTATTTAGATAATACAAGTAACTGGATTCTTAGGATAAAATTTTTCAAATTTAGCTTTTAATGAGACACTAATGTGTCCAGAAAACAGGAGTTCTTGTGTCCAGTGTGTTAAAAGAAAACTGATCACAATATGCTGTAAGCTACTGACAGAGATGTACTGTATAGCACATGTTAATTTATTTTGTCAGGTTTCCAAAGAACTACGAATGTGGGAGATGTCCTAACTTTAATGTATATTTCTCTCTTGGGACTAAATGAAACACAGATGTGCTAGCTCCACCAAGTTTTTTCACATCTCTTTGGAGAAAATTGGCTGCTTTTTGAGGGGTTAATCCTAAAAACATTTTTTTTTGTGCTACCAAATCCTCTTTCTGTCTGTTCTAATTTGTCATGTTATGGGCAACAAGGTAGGAGAAGTACTGCTATGTTACTGTTACTGTTACTGTGAGGTGAAGGACCCAGGAAAGCTCTCTGTTTGGCAAAAGGCTCAGTGCCAACACCTGCATCTCACTGGTAAGGTAATGTTTTAAGCAGCAGCAGTTACTTTCTTTACAGAGATTTGTCTTTGCTTAGTGCAGGATAATGTGTTATATGGAGAGTGAAATTGTAATCTGTATTGTCAGGCATGAAAAGAGCAAAACAGCTGACAACGTAGATCAAATCATAGGAATAGCACTGCTCATTACTGCATAATATCTTTGTTCTCTTAATTCCTCAGAGACTAGAGCCAAGGAGGTCAGTTGGCCAGATTTATTAGGCTCCCTGTACAGTCAGTGGGGAAAGACTCCTCTAGAGGGCAAATCTGAGCAGAAAATTAAACAACTTTGAATTGCCTTCCCAAAGGAGTCTGTCTTTCTCTGTGCTGATAGTAGGAGAATGGTCTCCCTAGGCTAAACTTAACCATTGCGGTTACCTCTGAAGTTACTCAGTTGCACTACTGACACTGGAAGATATATTTTCTAGCTTGGCTGGAGTATCTTCAGAATTATCTGTATCATTTCCCCTTCTCTTGGTGTTCAATTTCCCAGGACCTTTTTTCTAATGTAGAGTGTGATTTTTTAATATTTTTTTTAATCTACAGGCTTTGGCTTCTTGTTCTGGCTTCTTGAATGCTGAATGTTGTTGTCAGTCACTTGCAGCTTAACTACATAGAAATTCTTGTCTGTATCCCCTGGTGCAGGATGAACTGTGCCATTGATGCTTTGTGTCCTTTGTCACTTTTCCAAACTTCATATAATTTTTTCCTTCTTTTTGTAGTTATTTTTTACTTTTCTATATTGTCAAAGGTTGGAACAAAACTTCACAGAGTATTCTAACTCAGCTAACAGACTTGCATATCAGACCTCTTTCCCAGAGCTGATGCTATTTAAAGCAAAAGAAATTCAGTGTTCTGCAAGTACAAAGCCAGTCTTCCTTGTTCAGATTAAATGAAAGGAAGGTACCTCCCCATATACATACACTTCTCTGCAGCTGCCAGGGTAAAATGTCCTGATGCTTCTTATCTCATAGTTTCCCAACTCTTTTTTCTCCAA
>NW_010513886.1:0-39763 GCF_000687285.1 Phaethon lepturus
CCTTTCCAACCTAGTGATTCTGTGAAATGCTGATGTTTGCAGAAAGATATTAAATTCTTCTAAGACACAAATGATGAGTAACTAGGGCGATTCTTGTGTCTCTATAGAACTTACAAAAAAAGAAATAGTTCTGTGACAGAACACAGAGCCCCTCTGCTTCATCAGAAGGAATAAAAAGGGAGAAAACAAAACACCCCAGTGCCTTCTGGGGACTGTGTCTCTCTTGCATGAACTCCAGTCACCTACTCAGCTCATTTTAACGTAAGTGACTGCAAGCAGCAACCACACTTGTGGAATACAATTCCAGAACATGGGAAATGGACAACAGAAGTTCAAAGCTAGTAAGTGGACAGTCATGTAAATACTGTGTTAATAAAAGTTTGTTAAGACTAATAAGATTACCAGTAGTAAGATTATTAATGACATTGTTTTGGTCAAACACTACATTTCCTGTTCACTTCTTTTCCAGACTAATCTGCTGTTGACTTTTAAAAAAGTTTACTACATGGAGAAACACTACAGACTTCCTTACTTCAGCTATTACATACTGCTTTCAAATTAACACATGTGCCTTTTTTAATTCATTTTATCACTTCTGTAAAAACAAAACAAGTATTTTGAGACAAGATCTACTGATCCTCCCAAGGAAGAACTGCATTTCACAGATGCTGTAGCTTCAGGCCCACACTGGCAGCACAGCGCACCGTGCAATCACTCTGAACAGCAAGCAAAGCCAGAGAACAGAGCAGAACAACATAGGTACATACGCATATACAGAAACATATACAGAACAACAGAGGTACAACTGCACCAGGACGCGCTTAGTGTAACGGAGGTCACCCTGCTGGAGCACAACCTGAGCGGGTCCGCGAGCTGGCTGCAGCGCATGGCTCTACAGGGCTAAGACCCATTCGTTTGCTGAAACCTCACTGCCCAGCTGTGCTCCAGCACTGGCATCGCCGCTGCAGGTGTTCAGACAGACTGGCCTTAGAACATGCTTCTTGCCAGCTGTGGTGCCAGGGTGCTGGGGGGAGTGAAGCAGGGGGAGATAAACTGAATTTAAAATGCTGACTCTAACTACAGTCCTGCCTTGCACCTCTTTTCTTCTTTCTTTACATTAGCAAAAAAAAATAAGGTTTGTGCGTGTAAGTTTTTCCTCAACCACACTTTTCAGAGACAAAGAAATAAATCTGTTCTTCATCTGCAAAACCCACTGGCTGATGAGAAGTACGCTACTGACATACTACGGCCTGCTGTGAAGATGAACAGCAGGATTCACTTCACCCACATGTGCATTTGGTAAAGAATAGATCCTTCTCCCACTTTTTCCTTTATTTATCACCAAGCAGTGACAAGCCCACGTTTCTGCCTCTAGCCCAACTGGGAAAACTTAGGGCCTTTGAGTCAACCAAAAGTAGCTGAGAATCCCACTTGGCTATTCTCGAGCTTTCAGAAAATATATTGAAGAGGCTTTCTGCTTTTCCTCCTCTAAAAATTTGTAGAGTCAGTGCTACATCATTTTTCCCCATTCTCATCAAACAAATAGGAATGCAGCTGGCTTTCTTCTGGAAAGCTCTTTCCTTGAAACATTTTATGGTTCTGACCCTTGGGAAAAAATAATTCATTAAGATATAATATTCTAAAATTATTAAAGTTTTCTCATCTCATACCTGTTCTAGCAAACATATGAGGTATTCTTAAATGATATATATACAAAAACTACAATTTGGATATTACCATGTCTCAACACACTGGCAATAGGAAATGGTGAAATCTGTTCATCTTGTACCAGACAAGCTTCTGCTACCTTTTTAGCAAGCAAGGATATTTCTTTAGCTATGGAAACATGCGTGCATGTTCTTGTGTTCTTGATGTGTCCATCAAAAGGAATGCATGAAAAGGAATAATAATCTTTGCATATTTCAGTAGTTTGTAGCTGTACAAATAGAAATTAATAATGGTCACGATTTGCAAAAAGCAGCTTAACACTCGTTTAATGAAGTGTATAGTATCCTGGGCTAATGTTATTCTTCTTTTCAATTATAACCAAATAGAAGTGTGAATGCATACTTTAAAACCCATTAATGTTTGTGTCTCTCACACGTGCATGCATGTACACATACATCCTGAAACCAGAACCTAAAAACTTCTCTGTTGGTCCCAGCCTTGCCATATTCTAAGAAATCTTACTTCAGTTCTTATTTTCATAAACTACCACTGCACCTACATAGCACTCTTTTCTATAGACATCACTTGTGATCTCTGTGGGAAAACATCACAGATACTTCCCTGATAAGAATTTCTCTTTCAAGCAAATTTATCTTTCATAAAGGGAATCTGGCAAAAAGAATTCTTTCTCCTTTTCCTTCACGTCATGTTTCATTCTGAAACCCTAATCTATTTTTCATGATGGTAACATCACTGAAGTAAAGTTTTTCTCTTGTCCAAAGGAGACTCAACTCATATGACAGGGAAAAAGAAAACCAAAACAACCACCCAGAAAATTAAACTAGTAGTAGGGCTTCCAGGCAACTAAGGGTTTTGCTTTCCACCTTTACCTAGTGCTCTACTTCAAAAAGGGGCAAGCTCTCGTCTTAACTGCATGAGAGCACGGAAGAAGAGAGTCAAGTCCCGAGATGCTTTCAGTGTAACACAGCATAGTGTCTATAACCCGGCTTTAGAACAAGGTACACCTAGTTTGCAAATCTCGTTATCTTTCATATCACTGACTGCAGACATAAAAAATCTAATTTAACAGAACTAGTAATTTTTAAGAAAAAAAGTGCCAAAATTGACTTTTCACAAAAGAATTCAGAAATCACAGCCTCTGGATTTACAGTCATTAGCAGCATGCTAAAGCATTAAGTTGAGGAACTTTTCTCTTTGTTTCTCCTACTAATGGAATAGGCATTCAGTAAGCAGAGTTTTTTCAAAAGTTCTCCTAATATCATTCTAGTAGAGCATGAAGAGCCTCCTTATGCAAACTGTGATGACCAGAAGGGAGCTAAGGTGGAAGCCTCCACACAGAATAGTTTAGCTGTGATAATATGAAGGTGCAGTGAAAGGTCTCGACATGGATGCTGTAACAGATTAAAATAAAAAAAAAAAAATCGGAACTTTTTTTTTAGTTACTGTTTCTTCAGATGCAGATTTCCACTTCCTTCAATAAATACTTTACAGAATCTTAACTTTTTTTCCTAAATACTTTATTTAATAACCAAATCCATACATTTAGACTTTTCCAATATTTCATGTAATATAAACCCTGAAAATGTTTTTGTTTCTTTCTGATTCAATTTGACATAGTGTTTTCAAAGTGAAGTGCATTTCTGAGGACTGAAGTAGAACCTCCTCTTAAAATCTGTATCTGGCTGGTCACCTAGGGACAGCACTTTGCATTAGCTATCTAGCTCTATCCACTAACGTCTATCCAGTGAGAGGGATTTTCTGAGATAAACTAGTCTTTCCAAAACAAAAGATATATTTGAAATAGTTTCTCCATTCTCAAAAGTGAATTAGGAGGATTAGAACTTCACACTTTTGCCTGAAATAGTCCAACAACGTGGAAACCAACCCTGTAAAAAAACGCTTAGCAATGGAAATGGTTACAGAGCAGAAGTCACCTGTACCATGTAAGTGAAAAATATTAAACCAAGCGTTACTGTTGAAGTAAAAAAAAATTCATTAGGTCTTCCTGACAGATACATAAATCAGCTAAATGTATGCATATTTCCCTTCCTTTGTAGTAAATGTAGATCATGTATACACTCATGCCAGTACACAATAGGATTCTTGAATAAGTTCCATAACATTCAGATTGTCAATCAGTTCTATTTGATTTGATCCAGGGAACTGGAGAATCTGCTTTGCAAATATTTTGAATTATAAAGACTGCCAAAAATCAGCAGCCTTACTGGAGTTATTTTTAAAAAATCTCAATAAAGCCAAGTAAATATATAAAGGCTTTGTCCTCCCTTTCACCTACTTAATACGCACTGTCACTTTGCAAGGAATAGTTAAAAAGGATTAAAAATGCATCTGTTTTCTCCGCAGACTAAGATCGCCGAAAGGCAGTGTAGAAGCTGGCCTCTCTACACGTCAGCTTTCCACACGACATATGCAAAACAACCCTGTAGCAACAGGATGACTGGGATGAAAGCTGAATGCCAACCTTCTAGCTAAAAACATATCTTGCTGGGAAATTAGCTGTAAGGGACCCCACAGTTACTATGGCTGTCTGTTCATCACTTGCCACTCTGTTAATTTGTTCCGGAACAGCTACGTTACTGAAGCAGCATTAAAAAGTATTTACCTGCAAAGATGAGAAATACATGTATTCAAATCTTGTGTTTTAATAGACAGATGATTGATAGCTTGGAAGATGTCACTCAACAGCACTTCTTATTTAGAGGAGAGCCTTTCAAATCATAACGACATAACATCTTGCATGTATTATTTACCTTACTATGTGCAGGGCAAGGACAGCACAGACAGCAATACTTCAGGTTTCCAAATCCCAGCCCACGTTCAGGTGTAGATAAATTGCTCTTAAGCATTTCTCAGAAACATACACCTTCTTAACCCCCCAGCAGAAAAAGACAGGATCTCTTCTGAGTTGCAGACCTTCAGTCATGCAGCGTAAAACCTCAAAGCTGGACCTATTCGCATCCTATATGACAGCAAGGCTGGGGGCCTTGTGGAGAAGCTGTGGCTCCGCACCGTCTCAGCATCAGCCCATGAACTCCGTCGGTGTTATCACAAGTGCTTAGTGGCAATGCAGAGAGTAAAATAATAACCCGTCATTCTGTTCTTCAGAGAGCTAACGTAAATTTTTCACTTTTGCGTTCCTGTTTAGAATCACAAAGAAAATAGTAGCAAGCTACTCAGACCTGACATGCTGAGTTCTGGCTTTCCACATAAGGAACAAATCAGCCTTCTCCTGCATCCCTTATTTTTGCAAGTTTATAAACTGTCCCATTCTAACCTGTGAGGTTCACAGTAAATATACAAATAGTTCCATAAGAACAATTTTTTTTTCTTTGATGGCAACTAAAAATCTACCAGGATTATCTGATGTATTACAAACATGGTAAGATGCTTATTCTGCAGAGAGTTTTCCTGATTCTTAATACTCTTCGGTCTGTACGCCAGCCCAGACTGACTGCGAACCATGTGAAGCCTCTACGAGAATGGTAACGTCATTCGATGCCAGGCATTCTTGTCTAGCCTAATACTATTCCATTTCATGCTTTTTGAGCTTGGTACACCATGTTTCTTTTTGTAAAATGTCTCACAGTATTCCTCTGAAAACATTAAGAATATGGTGAAAGCTGCAGCACAGTTTCTTGGGAAAATATAGGAAAGTGAAATGGTCTAGTGTTTTTATACATAAATGACACGTTACTTTGCATTTAATCATGCACTTGTTAAACAAGAAAAATTGCCTTTATGATGTATTTTGGGCCTTCAGTTTTTCTCTAAGTTTATTATTGCTAGGTGTAAGGATATGCAGGACTTCTGGATTTTTCCATTGTCAAGTTAGATAATGGAAGAAATTTGTTTTCTTAAAATTAAATTAAAGGGCTATTTTCACTTTCTTATGTAAGAGGAAAGTCTTCCGGATTTAGTTCTGATCATACACCAATTTCATGTTGACTAAAGCCAAACAAAGCCAACAAACTTAAGTTATCACCAGGTTTCACTGATTTTTCTTCTCTGAAGAATTATATTAACAGCTAGGTTTCACCTAAATTATTAATTTACTTATACTTAAGGGTTAGTTTATGCTTGTTACACATAACCATAAAGATTTAACCATGCATGGAACAAATTTAAAACACTGCACATTCCTAAAATAGAGCAAAGCTAAGAAAACAAATGTATGGTCATTTATTACACCTACATTTACTATCGCAGCAAAAGATCAGTGACTTGTTCTGTTGCTATGACATCATCACATACAGTCACATGTCTATACCTTACAAATAATCCATTCCTTTTGCAAAGGTTCTTTTTCAATTGCTGAGAAATTCAGCCAGTTGGTCTTGACGAGTTGCTTTCTAGTCTATTCTCAAACTAAGGACACCCAAAGAAGCAATGGGGAGTTCCTCAAAACATAAAGAGTAAGTTAGGTGTAACTGTAGAGTTGGTGATTTTGAAACAAATGAACTAATGTCCTTATAAAAGGCATAACAGACACGAAGAGGCAAAGTGGGAAAGAAAAGCTTGCCCGTCAGCCTGCAAATAGTAGAATTAAATGTAATTACAATTCTGCTGTTACAGACAGGAAAAGGATTTTCCCTGTGTTATTTCCTCCATTTTGTAAAAGTACTTCAGAACTAAATATTTTACGCAGTCTGCACAGCATTCACATTTCTTGTGTAGCCCACTCGCTTTTCATCCTGGGCTCTGTATTAGAGAAAAATAATGCCGAGAGAGAACTGCAATTAGCTGCAGAGTTTGTGTAGTCTTCATTCCGCCACCAAAACCAACCACAAAAAACCCCAACAGCAAAACAACGAAATCGAAGACTTATCAGAGCTACGTAAAATACTTATCTCCTACCTAATGACATCATGCATTTTAAAAGTTACTGTTCAGCACAAAGTATTTTCAGAAAAATATTAAAAAATGATGTGCAAAGCAGTCTGTAACTAACAGCAGCTCAGCGCAGATTTCCACACTCTGCTTGTGGGGGTTGGGACAGGGCCTGCGCTGGTTTCGTTCGGGGTTTTTTGAAGAAGCCAAAGTACCAGGCTGAGGAAGGTGGGTGGAAGCTGTGGAATAGTCTTGCCATGGGACACCTCAGTATGACAGTGAAAAAACACAGGGCTCTCTTTGGCTTTCTGTAATGGTTTCCACTCCCACCCTTTGCTTGTAAAACTGACAGCACAAATGGGGCCGCTCCGTGTTGGACTTCTCCTAACTACCTGGGATACTAAAGACATTTTTCTTTCAATGTACTGTACCACGGTGCTTAGAACATAATCACAGCCATCAGAGAAAGATCAAGGCTCTTGGGGAGAGCTTCATCTGGCAAGATACGCTTTGGGAAACCAAGAGCTTGCGAAGCTGTGGAAGCCCTTGCCCACTGCAACCCACCACACGCGATTCAAGCTTAAGACAAAATTAAACAACCCTGCCTCTTTCCACGAACACACACAGCAGGTTAGAGGAAGCAGCTTCCATGCGTGTTGTCAGGAAGCATCAAATGGAATAAAAGCACCAGAGCAGATCAAACATCCAGCTATGTCTTGCTGAGAGTTATATATACACTTCAGAGAGGGGTATGACTTAATGGGACTGGTCAGAAGAGCAACAGAAGGCGACACAGGGTAGGTCAGGACACAAGTTAGGCTTTTCAGCATGTGGTCTAAAGACCTCTCTGAGCACCTGAGCTTGAGTACATCTCTGGCAGCCTCTAGAAAGCATCAGTTCCTACTAACCCTGTCAAAATTGGAAAAATAGAGTAAAAGAACCAAAATTTAAACACTATTAATGGTTTATTATCTTGACCTTGTATGAGGTATAAGTCAGGAGCTACAGCTTCTGCCTCACACACCGCTCTCCCTTCCCTCCCCACGCTACTTTTTAAAGCACAGATGCTTTCCCAGCAGTGTCTTGTTCTGCTGCCAGTTCCTTTGTCTTCCTCGCACTGCCACCAGCTGTACTCTTCTGGGGGTAGCTTTTCCTGCTTCTAACGAGATGTATTTCACAAGTCATGAATTAAAGCACTGCACAGGTCTGCTGACATAGAGAAAAACTGTGTTTGCTAGACTACGAGCAGAAAGGAGGAAGAGACTCATGGCCACCAGATATATACGGTTAGAAACAGGACAACTGTTAAAAATTAATTTTAAAAAACAGTTATTTGGGAGTTCTAGAAGCAATTTCATATAGGTTGACTTAAAGCGGAAGTGAAGACACTACAGTGGTCAGGGCATAAATGCTACTTCACGTCTCTGCGCAAGACATGAATCTCTGAGCTGGGTATGGCAGGCTTTATTATAACAATTTGGAACATGCAAAAGTTACACACAAAACCCCTATTCAGTGTCGGGAATTGTCGTGGTTTAGCCCCAGCCGGCAACTAAGCACCACGCAGCCGCTCGCTCACTCCCCCTCCCGCAGTGGGACGGGGAAGAGAATTGGGAAAAAACTCGTGGGTTGAGATAAACACGGTTTAATAGGACAGGAAAAAAAAAGAAGGAAACAACAATAATAATACCAACAAAGGAATGTACAAGAACAAGTGATGCCCAATACAGCAATTGCTCACCACCCCGTGATCGACAGCCCGTCCCCGAGCAGCGATTTCCGCCCCCCGGCCAACTCCAGTTTATGTACTGGGCATGACGTCGTATGGTAGGGAATATCTCTTTGGCCAGTCTGGGTCAGCTGTCCCGGCTGTGTCCCCTCCCAGCTCCCCGTGCACCCCCAGCCTACTTGCTGGAAGGCCAGCACAAGAAGCTGGACTGTCCTTGGCTGCTCAGCAGCAACCCAAAACATCAGCACACTATCAACAGCTTCTCATCCCAAATCCAAAACACAGTCCCGCACCAGCCTCTGCGAAGAAAACCAGCTCCATCCTGGCTGAAACCAGGACAGGAATAGATGAAGTTCTAAATGGTTTATATTTTCAAATAATCTTAACTTTTAGAAAATGTAATGTCTGCTCCTATTAGGAGAGATGGCTGCATTTCACTCAAAGTATTTTGCCATCTTCCAGAAATACATGGTAAAACATTTACAACACCCCAGTTTCCTGTTAAATGGGAACTACTCTTCCAAGTGCTCAAATTACATTGAAGAATGGGGAGTTTGGCATGTTCCCACCTAAAACATTAACAGTAAATTAGTCTCGATCTAGAGTATTTTAAAACTGAGCAGTTTATTGAATATACATCTAAATGATCCACTGTGTTCACTTGGATTCAAGGAAAAGGATAATTCGGTACAAGTATTTTGGGATCTATGTTAACTCTCCAAAGCGTATTGTAAAAGTTATCCCAGATTCCTTATTAGCAAATGTAAGTGAAGCAGCATTACTTTTCCTGTGAAGATCTTTTTCCATCTACATGTTCTATAATGCAATTTTCCATAAGATAGAACATGTTTGCCCGTCATAAATAGCCATACATCTAGAATAGTATTCCAAGACCAAAGCCAAAAGAAAACAAAACCAAAAACATTCAATTCATTAAAATTCCTCTTAGTTCATAAAACAATTAAAAATAAGAAAACAAGAGAAAGGAAAACACAGCTAGTTCTACAATAATGTTATTAGGTTAAGCACATGTTTAAAAATTAACAATACGTTGTCTGTGATTTTATGTTCTACAGTTGCTTATTGCTGTTAGAGAAATAATTGCAGGAGCTTTGTTAGTACAATTGCACGCAGGCATGCGGTACTATAGATGAGCACTTGTTTACTGCCTGAGATAAGTCAACCTCAGTGAGTACACTCAGGGTTGCCGAGAGCTGTTTGGGGCTCAGCCATGAACCGAAACAAGCAGCGCATATGCACATGCTTGTTTCCTTAGAGCCCCTACTATTACCAGATTCAATAGTTGTCTCAGCTACTCTTTATGGCACTGAATCTCCTTGAATGTAATTTTGTGCAGATTATATCCATTCCTTTTAGATTCAATAATACAGATTTTTGCTCCCAATACTAAGAACTTGAGATTATAGACCCATTCCACGCACTATGGCCTGAACATCATCAGTAGAGCTAAAGCGTGCAGAAATATTCATAGAGCTGTTATTTGATCTAAATCCTGGGACACAGCCATTCTTAAAGCTGGAATTCTTAAACCTCTCTCATGACTCCCTAATCTTTGGAAGCACCATTTTCCTCAGGAAATTCTGACAGCCCCTGGTGCTGACAGTCCCCGTTTCAGTTTTGGCCAAAGCAGAGACCTTGCTCCTGGTTTTGACTATGGGTTAGATGGTTCCATTCCATTGCTGATATTCCCTTGGCATTTGAGAAAGAGATGTGACATTTCCCCTAATTTTTAATCCTCTGCATGTTGTATGCAACACATTGGCACTATTGGTTTAGTACAGGCAGCATGGCCTTTATAGGTGAGGTTTCATAAGGTAACTTCATCTTTATTATAAACACCGATTAAGTTACCCAGTCCTCAGAGACTGAATGGCACTGTCTCTCTCTTCCAATTTGCTTTTCTGCTTCATCGCTATATGTGCATGTGGCTCTGTACATTTTAATTATTTTACAATTTACATATCCAGAAGGAAGAGATCTGCTACATATCCAAGTTAAATGAGATCCACTTCTTGCTAGACTCTTTCTTCCTTTAATACTATTTCAGACAAAGCCAGTGACAGCACATGTAATCAGAGAGCTTCCTCATAGAGCCTGGATCTTTGTTTTTTGTTTTTGTTTGGGTTTTTTTTTTCCCTTTTGGAAAATTTCACTTGCATTCTCCGTATCTGATGTGTACATTTTCTCCAACTGCATTTGAGTTTCCTTGATAGCAGTGCAACAGACACCAGTGGTACTGTATAGATTTATGTAAAGCTTAACTGAATGATAGGAGTGAAGAGTATTCCCTAAAATTAGACTGACTGTTTCCATAGAAACAAGAGACCACAAACAGAATTGTAATAACTTGACTTTATAAAGTCACAAGAAAGGGCATTTTTATACATTTTGTTGGTAAAAGGACAGAAGCAGTTTACTCATTATGGGATTTCACCTCTAGGCATAATTCTGAACCTTATTTTGTTCAGACAAAAGGAGTTGCTGGTTTTAGGGCTGGGGAGGCTCACGTTGATGTAAAAGGTACAGGGTACCACTCTTAATGCATAATTTGCTCTCCCAAATAACAGATGAGAATGTGAATATAGAAATACAGTTTGAAGACAGTTAGGCTAATGTTCAAGCAGAATTTAATGTTTATCTTCAGGGGAAAAAAAAAGAAAAAAGAAAAAATATCTGGATTTTAAAAATGCCAACAGTCGAAGATCAACCTCAACCTATACATTGTTACAGAGAAACATTATATTCTCTATTAAAGGACAAAAAAAAAAAGTGTTAGGAGAAAGTTTAGGAGTGATTTACTAAACTAACATACTTGATTTTTTGAAACCACTCTAGTCACCTGCCCCCATTAGATGAATGTTCCCTACTGAGATTTTCCTGGAATTATCTTATTTTACTATAATCTTCTTTTCATATTTTATATTTAATGCTATATTAACGATTCAAGAAAATATGAGGGATCAGTAACTGATTGTTCCTCTCTACCTTCAGCCACCACACAAATACGCAGCTTTAGCTTTCCTCACTTTTAGGCAATTCTTCCAGTGTTCTGAAAGGAGCTAAACAGATCAATAGTCAGTAGGCTGTACAGCTCCTCAGGCAGCCCTCTTAAAACTTTTCGCTGTGAGTTTGTTAGTGAATTCTAGCTCATTCTATGATGTGAATTCTGGTACTTTTAGTAGCTATATTGATGTAATATCACTTTTTTTTCTTTTTTTTTTTTTTAGCCACAGATAAGGAAAAAATAATCAACACACCTTCCTTTAGAAAAGGCTAAAAGCATAGCTGGAATTCTTTTTGTTCCCCATAGACTTAGATTCCCTATCATCCTTTGCTCTTTGGTCATATATTTCTTCTCAAGACATTTGGTGTATCTACTCAATTGTCTACATTTCTGAGACTCTAATTTAAGTCTTCATTGCCTGTTTTCTTCTCTTTCCATTTACCATATATTCTTTCAAATTTTTATAGCTGCCTTTGGTCCTTCTGTAGGTGAAATTGCTCAGTTGCAAGCTAGTAGGTTATGGAGCATTTAATAAAATATTCTGATCTCGCAATTATCTTTCACATCTGGTTAATTTCATTTCCCACAAATTCACTTCTATCTCTATTATTATCTTTGCGTGTCCTTCTGTGATGTGTATAAATGCACTATATCTCATGCGAGATGCTGATTTGGATTGCTGTGCAGAAAACAGAATAAACCCATCATTGTCTGTAACAGCTCTTCATTTTCTGTTAAAAATGAGGTAAAATATCATTTTTTGCTATGTTTGAGGCACTCCATAGCACATATGTCAAGGATACTACAATTTCAGCAGCATAAGAATACTATCACCCATCTCTCAATTGCCTTTCCCCAGATGACAGCTTTTTATTCTTCAGCACATATTAGAAAGTCACTTGATAAGCTCATTATTCTAACCTCACATGTGATTTGGTAACCCTGTAACACTATCAAAGTATACTTCACCATTTTGGATATAAAATCATAAGTATTCAAGATTCAATGACTTGCATAAATTTTAAATCAACTTTATCCAAGTGCCACTCCTTCCACCCCTACCGCACTACCAGTTTTTCTAACTTTATGACCATTTAATCTTTCAGTCATACCATCTCCACCAAATTTCAGTAATACCAAAAGTAAAACTTATGCTAATAAATAATAAATGTTAGTAGTCCTCAGCATCAACATATAGGCAAAAGACAACTTTTCTCTTGGTGGCATTTCTCAACTTCAATTCCAGAAAAACAACTCTTTTGCATGCATAGAACAGCGCTAATGTTCAGGTCTTGAAGGAACAAGAAAATTGACCTATTGACAGAATGCAGTCTGGATCTTGCACTCCAGAAAGAATAACCGCTATTACTTTGACTTGTTAAAGAAGGGAGACGCGGTCTGGGACAACCGGGATTTTCTTACTTTGAGTAATGGGCAGTATCTAGTCAAGGGGGCTGTGAATAATGCCTGTTAGGGTACATCGCCTTTACCTCTAGGACCTGACACCAGCATGGAAACATACTGATGGGAAGCACCAACATCAAGAACTCCTGACGGATTTGCTTTCATCCCCACTGTATTTGGATTTGCCACCGAAGAAGTAAAAAACATTCCTGACTGGGCAGCTATTAAATATTTTATTTTAAAATTCTAGAGGAGCCCAAAGCAGAGACACTAACATTACTCCAGCAAAGCAAAGTGGCATGAACTTGATTCTAGTATTGGAAAGATACTAGTGAAAGACAAACCACAAAAAGAATAAAGCATAATCTCAAAAAATTCCCTTGATTCCTCCTTTCCCAGGCAGTATGATTGTAAAACTTGTTCATGATTCCTTAACAACTTATAAACTACATAATGGAAAATTATTTTCTTCACAACATTTTTATTTTATCACAATTCATCTTAAATAGCCGGTTCTTCACAGTAGATACACACAACAAGACTACAGAAGACTGGCTGGGCTTTGGGGGGTCAATCTATTTTTTGCTAGTTTTAGAAGTCTAACCTATTACACTAGAGTATACCTGTTGAAGTATAGAAAGCTGAGCAACAAATCAATTCTTGTTGAATCTCTAAAGTACTTCATCTCATATTACTTAAGAATACTCTTAATTATGCTTTGAAAATTATCTACAATGACAAAGTACTTAACTAATGAAGAACAAGGATCTAGATTTTAAAAAGCAAAGAGAAAGGGAGAGACCAACCCAATAACTGGGGTAACACATCATGTAGTCATAATACTCAATAGTTTATTGCACTTCACGTCTTCAGAGTACTTTACCAACACAAATTTTCACAGTATTCCTGCCTGATAGTAATGCATTCATTAAGGTAATTTGTAGAATTAGGAAGCAGAGGAATCAAGGGATTTTTGAAGATCATATCAAAAAAATAGAGCAGCAGAGCCAGTATTAGGACAAACATGTTCTTGCAAACTTGCCATATCAATTTAATAGCAGTGGTTTTCAGTTCTCATACTTGGAAGGGGATGGGTGAAAGCCAGCGGTTAGCTAGTATTTGCTAGCTAACTACAGGGCACAGTGAGGGTGCTGGAAGCCAGTATGTTAAAACTTGAGTAGACAGGATCATTAGAAATAATTTACTCTTAAAAAACCCTTGTGTCATCTTACTCTTACCAGGATCTATTCTCACTTCACATTCAGCAAAGTACAACTGCCCCGTGGCCCACATCTTTTTCTCTGTTTTCAGCGGTTTTGACATTGCTAATCACACAAACTTTAGCCTGTCACTCTTATGCCTGCTTCTGTGCTGGACCATGCTCTGGATCGGGGCTCTTCTCCCTTTCACATCAAAGAGGTTTCAGTAGTATCTAGCAGTCTGCTACACACAGATAGTCTGGAGCTAGTGGTATGAACAATAGATCCTGTGCATAAGGGACAATATACATAGAAGACTAGATGAAGTAATTATAGATCACATGCAAAAAGTGAGAAACTAGAGTGGACCAACCGGTATAAGTAGACAAGAACACTTCCAGGGAACCCTGGCTAATTCCAGCCTTCCTTTTTCAGAACAATTCTGAAAGCTCCTACATGAATTTTGAGGGAGGGTGCCTGAATACAGAAAGACAGAAATATTCAGGAACAGAATGCATTAGGGAAAAAATTATTCTGGATGAGTTACTAACATGACAAATTATTTCTTTTTTTGGATGTACACGCATGCATGCATACAAACACACACACGTAAGCGCTACTCCCATCATTTTCTCTCTCATGCAACACACAAAGTCTTCCTCTGACCTAAGAGGGAAGCACATGCTTTATCTTTTCCCTGTCTTCCCACTGCATTTCATTGTTCATGCCTTTTCCATCTAGACTAAAACCTTCTTCCAACAATGCATTTACCATGTTACATGGAACATGTTTCTCAGGGTACATTTGGAACCAAGATGGTTTGATAACTAAGAGCACATACTGCAAGGTGAAAAGCAGCAAGTTTTGTAAGAACCACCACGTATCATTAATAAGGTTTTGTATTTTTTGACGCATAAATATTTGATGTTCCATCACACTAAAAATGGCCTGATTGATCCAATGGACTTTCTCACAGAAGAATTCTTCAAATATAAAATGCTTCAATACTGAGTGCTGACAGGAAGCTCAGCGTAGGGAAAAACAATGTAAGAGGGACCATCTGAATAAGAGGACCTGTACTGGTGAATAGATGTAATGACTCAAAATGAAATATTTTTAGTTACAGAAAAGCAATCTTAAGGATGCAAGAAGACTACTGGGATTTCTATATGTATGGGCCTGGGGTGCTTTCTATGCCTTCCATATTAATCTGATTCTTCCCACAGAAGTTAGCATACTTCATCTATAAAGGTCAATTATACTGAATCCTAGGCAAGTAGACTGGCGTAAATCTGTTGAAGTAATCTGAAACATTGCAGCTATTTAAGATTGCTATAGAAGGTGTTTCAACTTGATTAAGTTAAATTTTGTTAGGGGGTTGGGCTTTTTTTGAAAGGCAAAACTCTTAGTCTGCTTCACGATTTGTTTGTTCTTAATAGGGAGATAAGTTATTCCATAAATTGATACAGAAACATATTGACAGCTGCTAGTACTGATACAAGTATTTGTACAGTAGCTTCTCCCTGTAAGGTTCCATCTGCTGTGACATCTCCACTTTGAGTTTATGTCATTAAACTTCACAGTTTTATAAACACAACCTGTACATTTAATTCCTTTATGTACTTCCCTGTAGAATATCCAAATATACCAATAAATTAACACCTTTTGAATGAGCACTTCTAAGGCATACTTTCTGTTAAGATTGGTTTTTCACTTTCCCACTGTAACCGGCTCAGTATTTTATGGCTTTTCAATGCTATTTTCATTGGCAAGGATTATATGCTGTGACACAGATCAGGAAAGGAACCAAAAAGAAAAAAAAAAATTGTGAAACTGAACCTGTGAAAAGGGAGAATTTAACACAGATCTACTAATATAAGAGTGAGAATACTGAAATGCGAAACAGATGCCCATTCTTCTTCCACTGCAACTTGTAACAGCAAGGAATATAGCTTTAGAAATTGTTAGCAGAGGTGGTCTTCAGAAAAAGCCACAGTTCAAGATGCAAGAGATTAGAGTTCATTTTCCAGATCTTTCACAAGACATGGTGAAAACTATGGACATAGCCTTGGACATAGTTTACTTACGTATATATTAAGAAAGAACCTAACATCACTGCAAAATTGCAATACTGCCTGCAATATGCCTTCCTCTCAGTACCTGGTGTTGTGCCTTTTCTAAGCAACACACAACATTGCCATGGGAGGTCAAACACAGTTTGACTATCTTGCATGCTCCTACAAGACTGATAATATCACAAAACATTTTCTAAGCTCACGCAACACAAACAGTATAAGAAATATGACCTAAGCAAACATACATACCTGTGAACATCATTAAAAAAATTTATTATGAACCTGTAAGGTTTTCAATCCTTGTTAGTATATATAATTTTTCATAGGTAAAAGTACATTTCAGAGGAAATATAAAAGGAAGATATGAAGTTAACATATAATACAACTAAAAGATGAGGATTACTATTATCTGTAACAAATGATTAATAGACTTTGAATTCAGGATTGAGGCCATGAAATCTCATATTTCCCAGCTTTTTTCACTGTGTTCTTGTAAGCCTGCTGGCACAGCCTATTATATAAAGGAACTACATAGCACAGAGCTCCCAACCATCCCTCCCACTGCAGGGCACCAGGAGAGTGGGATCAGGCAGCACTGGAATTAGAAATGACACAGGGATGCTCTTTAATAAATGTAGATGTGAATTTTCCATTCCGTTTTAGTGTCTGCAGGGAACCAGAGGAACCAAATGCGACAGAACATTGCAGAAGGGTAGTTGTGCTTCACGGTATTTTAAAGGTAGGGGAGTGGATAATGCTGATGCTTTACAACTGTAGGCATGTTTTTCCATAAATAAGCTCTACACAACAAGTAGTCAAAATGTACTTAGGCTTCATTTAAGGGTGAGGGGAAAAGTGTAAAGAAACATATACTTACAGCAATATAGTCTTAAGCCCCATGTTGACCCCTTGCCATTAATATACCTAATTACAGCACATTTCTCCCAACAGTTCAGGTTTGGCACATCTTGCAGAACATCAGCCCTTCCACCTACGCTTTCTGACAATGTAATAAAATGAAAGGATGGGTGAGAGTCTCAAATTAGTAGGAAGGTTTCTTCTACAGTTGTCCTTATTAAAATTTCCAGCAAAACCAGACTCTACTTAGCAAAGTTTTGACATTTGTTTTCCATTTGCACCAAAACAAAAAGCTCCTCCGCAGCACTCAGACTTCAGCACTCATCTGTGATACAGAAAATGCTCTTGAGTTCCAAGTACCAAGTGAAAACTGCAAATATCAGAACAATACAGAGATTATTCAGGGACAGGAAAGAGGGAGGAATGGGTAGGAACTCCATGCTAGAATTTAAAAGATCCTTTTGATAAAAGCTTTGCCAAACATCCCCATCACCACAGAAAGGTTTGTTGCTATGAAGTTGTATTTAACTGGGGGGAAGTGTCCTGAAAAATTCACAAAGCCATTGCCTGACTTACGACAGTAATCCAGAAAGTCCAGGGTTTACGGATTATCTTTAACTAGGATTGTATATTATGGGAAAATAGAGTTAAATGCCAAAGCATAAACTAGGATGCCAATATGTTGTGTTTGTCAGAACCTGGTTATGTTTAATAACATAAACATCTTTACATTTAGCAAGAACCTCTGCCTCGTACAGGGACAGTTCTTGTTCTGGGGATAGGACACTACAAGAAGGCAGGCACATTTTGGGCTCTCCCTGTGGGAGCTTTCTTGGGTTTGGGGTTTGTTATTTTTTGGAGGTTTGGTGTTTTGGGTGGGTTTGTGGGTGGGTTTTTGGAGGGGGGGGGGCGCACGGGGGAATATTTTTGGGGGATTTTTTTTTTGTACAGAAGTAATTCCAACTGGAAGCCTAACCATCCTTGTGTACCAAAATCAGAAATTTCAAAAGGTAGGCTGGTGATATTATCAGTTTAACTTGAAAAAGTTACAATGATAAGGGTAAATAAAACAGAAAACTAAAAAATTTCTTTTCTTCTCCAGATTTTATGCAGACATATGCAGCTGCCACCTGTATTGCTTTCAGAGGCAAATTTAGCATTGTCTCATTAGCAATAAGCTTTACGTTTGCAGTTTTGTGTCTGTGGTTTCCAGGAGGCAAATTAAGGAGTTAAACTAATTTCAGGAAGGTGGAAAGTCGGAACTGCTATATTCCATAATCTGAACACTCACAAACAGCAAGGAATATGCCACCCAGTGTTAAAATAGTTATGCTTCAATATTCCTGACTTGCAGAAACCCTTTAACACCTAAATAGAGTGAAGAAGCAGCAACAATTAAGTCAAGCCAGGAAAATTATTATCTCCACCTTCCTTAAGTGCAAGAGAAACTGAGTAATTTACCAGGTAGTTGTGCTGTTGTTTACAATTCAGGCAACGCAACATGACAAGAAAATTAATTATGCTAGCACCACAGGCTCATTCCCAGTGTTCATTTGGTGTGCACGTTTTCCTTTATACTTCAGGAAATGCATGTCAGCCTTGCCCAGACAAAAAGAAAAACTGAATGGCAAGGAAAACCCATCCTACAGCCTTGCTGTTGGTAAGAATGCAGAGGAATCAGCCAGCACCAATTTTCTTCCCTCCACCTCTTCCTTTTCTGTAAGCCACAGCCAATGATCCCTGGAAACGCCCAAACGCCCTCGGATGTGACTAAACTCAGAATAAAGCAGTCATGATCTCACACCCAGGAGCCCTTATGCTCTCATTCCTCTCCACTGTCTTTCACCCCAACACACTTTTGTTGCCTGGACCTGCTTGCAGCACCGCTGTGACTTGCTAAGCAACTTGCAGAAAAGCCACTAGCTCTTTAGCATGGCTTGTGACAAGAAGGGCTTGACCAGAGTCTCTGCAGTTGAATTAATCCCATCCCCTGTCAGGAGCCCCAATGAGCTTGGAAGAAACACAGGAAGAGTCAAGATGTCAGTACGGTATTGCTGCACGTCCAGGTTTAAAGCCACCCTACAGACCTCAGCAAAACTATTCACTGGTTGGAAGTGAAAAGGAGATTTAAATGTTTTCTTCAGCTAGAACACAGGTCCCCAGTACTTTAAAACTAGCATTAACGGACAGATTAACATAGTCCAAATCCTCTAGACCTCCAAGCTGCTGAAAATGATAAAACAACAAAATGCACAACATTTTTAACACAAGGACAGAAGCTCTTAAGTGCCAGTTTACTCATCCCAGAGCTGGAATTGCTTCGTTTTCTCTTTTGCTGAATTATTTTGGAGCAGTTTGTGATACTGATTTCCACTCCACCCCCTCAGTCACATCACAGAGCCTGGGTACCACTGTTAAACAACAGGACTCAAATACTTTAAAGCAATTAAAACAATGTCAACAGAGGACAAAGCCAGAATTTCCTCACTGGCCTCCTTGAGTCTGACAGGCACCTGGCCCAGAAGGGGCTGGAGCAGTACATACGGATGGGACAGGGCCCTCTAAGTTTTAACAATTTGTTTATATGTTATTTTTATAGACAATATTAATTTCAGAGCTTATTGGAGGTACAAATTAAAATTATATTATTAAATTAACATTATAAATTAAACAGTAGCCTAGCCATATCTCTCATTTTGGACAGCATTGCCACACATTTTGATCAATTTGACTGTTCGTCCAGAAGTTGAACAAATTGAGGGAGGTGCTGGAGAAAGGAGCACCAAAAGTTGGCAGAAGCTCCCTTCAAAGCCTTTCCTCCCATGGTAGACTTGTCTTTAATACTGGAGGACTCTCTCTGTAAAAGAATTACAAAGGAGAAAAGTCAGATGACAGAAAAGACAACCTATATTTTACAAACTACAAGAAAGACTTTAAGGTGCTGGAGCATGTCCAAAGAAGAGCAACGAAACTGGTGGAGGGTCTAGAGAACAAGCCCTGTGAGGCTGAGGGAACTGGAGTTGTTTAGCCTGAAGAAAAGGAGGCTGAGGGGAGACCTTATTGCTCTCTAAAACTACCTGAAAGGAGGTTGTAGCAAGGTGGGTGTTGGTCTCTTCGCCCAAGTAACAAACGATATGACAGGAGGAAATGGCCTCAAGTTGCACCAGGGAAGGATTAGATTGGATATTAGGAATAACTTCTTTACCAAAAGAGTTACTAAGCATTGCAACAGGCTGCCCAAGGAAGTGACTGAGTCACCGTCCCTGGAGGTATTTAAAAGACGTGTAGATGTGGCACTCAGGGACATGGTTTAGTGGAGGACTTTGGCAGTGTTAGGTTAATGGTTGAACTCAGTGTTAAAGGTCTTTTCCAACCTAAACAATTCTATGATTTTTTTTTTCCTGATGCATTCCATCCCTCATGCATCTGCTAACATAAAACCTCTGTTTTAGCTCTGCCTTCACTCCTATACATGTTAGATAGCATCTTGCCTCATGGAGATCTGTGTGGAATTCATTACTGCCCTATAAAAATAAGAAGAGTTTAGTCAGGTCTCTCAATATACGCATTCAGAAATACACTCAAGTGTTATTCAATTCCTATTGTATTACCCTTAAATTTGCACTGTTGTAAGAAATATTTTGGTTTGGGGAGCTTTTATTTCATTACAATTACTTTATGTAAATTTGGCAAGTCACTTGTCAATATTTATTAATAAACCAAGGCTTAAACCATTAATTCCTTATCACAAACACTTTTAATGACATAATCTGCAGACTAACAATTTCACATCTACTGTCTTAACAAAAGGGTGAAGAAAACAGTAGTTAAAAGATAACCCATGCACACAAAAGCTCTATGATATGTTATTTCCCTATATTTCACAATCAGCAACTTTAGCTTCCATTAAAAAGCTAAGGAAGAAAAGAACCAAAATTTTCCAAATGGAAAACCATAAAATCACCAGAGGGGCAAAAAGCTATAATTTCAAGCTTTTGAAAGGATACAGAGAAGCAATTTTCTAGAATTCTCAGCTTGCAAAAGCTTCAATTACTTGTTGAGTCAGTGGCATTTGTTTTAATTTTCCCCCTTTGAGGACTTGTCGCTAGTCCTGCTGCAGTCACGAACAGCACTGCTAATGACCTCAGTGAGTAGGGGTTCAGAGCTGAATTGCAGCTATAGTCAGAAAATAGTGCCTAATACAGAAGCACATTAAATTACATTATGAAGTTTATATTTACTGCCTCTTGATGAATTTCATATCGCATTTGCTCTGTTTACAACTCAAGTATTCTTCTCACAGCTAGCTACAGGAAAAATAAAAGGCAAGACTTGAAGAATGATGCCACTCTTGAAAATATAACAATCCAAATTTAAAAACAAAAAAGAAAAAAAGATTGCAATCAGCCCTTGCAGGCAGTCGTGTATGAAAGCAACACATTGGCACACCTGCCCTACCAAGACACCTGCTGCACGAGCAGCGTGCACTTAATAGGATTCCCAGCCAAGAAAGCAGTATTGTCTGCATGTCAAATTTGGCCGAACTTTGCCCACAGAAACTCAACCTACAGGACCAAGAGTACTAAAGGATCCAACGGCAGACAAGGCACAAAAGGAGATCTCTTCACTTAGTTCTCTTTTTTGGTACAATCACACTTTTAATGCCATTTCATATTCAATGCAGTTTCCCAACCACCGCATTTAATTTCTGTTTAAAAGCTGGATTGTCTGCAAATAGCACACTGTGCTACACAGAGGCAAATCTTCACCAGAATGAACTCTCGCTCTCAGCATTATCACATAGCTTCTTCCAGTCCGGTTTGTGAGCAAAGTATGTGCTGTGGAAATAGGGTGCTAGTAAAATAAGTAAATATTAAGTACATCACATTTATAATAATATTACTATATTTGTATTTACATAGCTTAATAGATAATTAAATTGATCTTATAAATTCTTTCATGCTTCACTTGCAGCGTAACTGCATATATAAGAACTCTGAAAAACTCTGAGGCTTTAAGCCAATGCAGGAACTCTCTATGTCATATCTTGCTCTATTTAAGGAGGGGATACCAGTATGCTGTATCCATTAAAAGTCAATATAAAGCTTTTCTGCTGCATTCTATGTTATTGATATGGATAAGCATTCAGCTCTGCGGGAAGCAAAGTGCCTACCCAGATGGCCATATAAGACAAGACTTCTGGCATTTTTTAGTGAGAAAAGGTTAATGGGAGCATTCAATTCTCAGGTTGCAAAATCCATTTAGAAGTGTTCTATCTGGCTTACGGCTAAATAATTCCAAATAAGGCAATATTGCATGACCAATATGCTCTATTGTCTCATCTTTTGCCACTACTTTTGAGCCCAAATTCTCCAGAATTTGGTTGTGTTTGGCAACAAAGCTGCTTCAGTTAACACTTGAGTCTCTGTGTGTGGACTATACAATTTTACTACATTATTCATGTCATGCAATCACTTCCTTAAAAGACTTTGTTTCCCTTTGACCAAACCCAAATTATTTCTACAGAGGATTGGTATAGTATATTATATTTTATATATTATATGATATACAACAACTATACCATAACTTCATTTTCATGACCATTACAGAAAATTTTAAGGAGCTAAACTTTGCTAAGGGAAGAAGGGTGACTGGCACTAAAAAAGATGGACAATGAGAGATATCCAAGTAGCTGGGAAATATTGACTACAGTCCTGGGAGGTGATAAGCATGTTCAAATCCTTTTGAGAGCCCTGAATGACTTAAAAGTGTATGGATTTACACAGATTACTCTTCTCCCCCCCCCCCCTTAACTCCTTTCCCCCCTTAAGTAACTCCTTTCCAGCCTGAAGTTAACACAAACACACAATATACTCAAAAGTATCATCCTTGAGCAGCTACTAGAATATTTTCTCAGAGTCCAAGCAATAAAGTTAGGCAACAGAAAGTCACGACTCTTAATTCTGTTGTCACGGAAGAGGAAAACCAACTTACTGTAAAAATGCACAGTGTTTTCCCACATTTAAGAACGGAAAGGTCATCAGAAAAGTATGCTAGCTATTCTTTATTACAAAATCACAAGTCCCAAATAAAATAATCCTGCTACTAACAAACAAACAAAAAAAGCAAACTTCATAAAGAGAACTTAGAGTCTTAAATACAAATACCTTTTGAGTTGCTTGTATTCTTCAGCACTTCAATTTTTAAAACCTTAGGCTGGAATGAGAGAGTTGCTAATGTTTCACCTCTCTTTTCACTTTGCAGTGAAACAATTCCCAGTCTAATTTGTTTATGATAGCAATAAGCATAGTAAATTATAATTTTTCCACTCAAAGCAAGCTTACACCATTTTTGTGCTGGCCTTCATCTCAGGGTAGGTCTTCTGGAAAGCTGAACGGTAAGCTTTTCTCCAACATTTTAAAGTAATTGAGAAGAACATCCAGTTAGTTGTTCACAGATGGGAGGTCAGTCCGTCTGCCCTCCTCGCAGAATCACAGAATCATTAAGGTTGGAAAAGACCTTTAAGATCATCAAGTCCAACCACCAACCCAACACCACCATGCCCACTAAACCATATCCTGAAGATGCCATGTCCACACATTTTTTGAATACTTACAGTGATGGTGACTCCACCACCTCCCTGGGCAGCCTGTTCCTCCTCTATACGGGTGTCCCCATAGACTCAGTGTGGGGACATGAGCCCCAAGGCAGCCCATGTGCTGACCCTGCCCTGGCCCCAGACACGAATGGGGGATTAAGACCCCAGGAGAGAGGCGACACTGGCAGCTACAGAACAGAAACTGCATAAAGAGGAGTCAAGTTGGGACACAAATGCAGGTTCAGCATGTTTAGTGATACTTGAACAGCTTCTGCTTAACTGTCTGAGTCCTCTTTGACAGACCTCAGGCTAAAAGCGTGTCTCCCTGCACTATGTTTCTGCTTATTCCAGATGGGCTCTGGAGCTCTGAGGAGAGATGGAAAGAATAAAATACTAATAGTCACAGCTATTCTGGTACAATACAGGGAGCCAAATTGCAGCCAAACGTCAATGGGGAAACAGTAAAAACTGTATTTTCCTCTCCCCATTCTGAGGAATCTGAACTGTGCCTCTGAAGTCTGTATTAAACCCAAACCAAGCAAAGCAAGAAGTCTTGCTCTTTTAGAACAGCTGTCAAACTAACGTGTGCTGATTAGCCCTCCTACCCCACAGGCAGGAGCGGGGCATGGGCGCTCTTCCCACTTCCCTCTCACCCACCTCTAACGCTGTGCAGGAGCACCAGCCTCTGGCTGCTCCCTCTTGAAGCCACGTTCAGCAAGTGAAGCCCATCTGCAGGCACACTGAAGTCAAAACCAAGTGTATCCGAACCGTATGTATATGGAGTCAAAACCTGCATATGCCATATAGACAAAGGTAGAATTCCTTATACCAATTTTTTTAGAGCACAAACTACACAGATACATTTTTAACATCATGTTTGGGACTATTTTGCAGAAGGTAGCATCTCTTTCCGCCCAGACTTCTGATGTGGATTAACCTTTCTCATGAACTCCTCTTCAGTAGCACAATTAGCAACAACAGAAAAGCTTAACAAAATGTAAGAAATGGAGAAAATAGAAGATTTTTTTTTTTATGTCGATAAACATAAATGAATTTGCTGTGATTTCAGACATTTTACATCTGGTCCCTGTGATAAAACATGAAAAATAACAAAGTGTATTTTCTGATTCCAGCAGGGAGACTCTGAAACAGACTTTCACTGCAAACAGTTTATTTGCACAAGTGCCCACAAGTGCTTCATCCAATTAGGAACAAACCCCAAACAACTCGACATGACTTGTCTGGCAATCAGGTATTTGCAGTCAATCTCTAGATGTGTGCACACACACACAGAGGCACTTCACAAGTAATCAGCCTAGTAATCAAATACTGTTGTCATACAATAAATTTGACTAACGGGCACAGGGGACTTGATGGTTTCGTTGCTGCTGCTACTACTCGCCAAATCTTATTAGCAAAGAAAAGCTACGGCTGCTTTTCTTCCATTTCAGTAACTTGTGATAATGGTGGCATTAGGATCGCTGTTCTGAGCATATTATTTTTCAGCTGTGTGTGCATACACTTTCATGAGCACAATCAGGCTTGTCAAATCTACTATTCTAAGTATCTCCGTCTTCTTTCCCAGCTGAATTATTTATGCAGCCAATATTAAGTAAAGTACACTTTACATATAAATGTTTCATAGCAACTTAATAAGTTCCCAGTCCTCAGTCACTCAGTACTGGCCTAGGTAGCTTGCCCAATTTCTGTCTTCAGAGGTTTCTTTTATGAGTAATCTAACCACACTGAACCTGTTATAAATGAACAGTTTATTGAAGTCATATGTGATTATTTCCCCGCCCCAATTGCGTTTCAGTAACTTAATTGTGAATCTTCATCATAGGCTGGATGAAATGAGGCTCTTTGCAAAAGACAAACGGTTCCTTCCCTGAAAGGTGAGTTAATGAAGGGTGGAAATCAAAGACCTGTGCTAAAGCCTCCCCTTCAAAGGGAACTTCTTCCATGCTATTAGCTGATGTAAACTCTCAGCCCACACTGAGCAGCGGGATATGTTGTCAGGGAAAGGATTTTGATTAGTTAAGGTTTGCGAATAAAGTGTGGATAGGTGGGTGATTTTTTTAGTACATGCCAAAATCTGGAAAGATGGTTTCCTTCTTTGGGTTTTGTTTTTCCAGTTGCGAAGAAACTGAAACTGGCATGTTGAAAACACATTGCATTTACCAGTTTAAGATGGCATTTTAGATAAATTCATCACTATTATGCTGTTCAGTGGATACACCATCTGGGTACCACCGATTCAAGGTTACAGTATAGCAGCACCCTGAACTTCTACTCAGAACAATGAGATGTCAGTGGAATTAATTGTCAACTGCTGTAAATAAAGGGGTTTCCAATTTTGTGAACAGTACCCATGTCAGGTGTTTGGCAGTAAGCAAAGTTAAGGTTGAACCAAGAAAGAGTCCCCTATTCATATATGCAACATATATGCAACATTCTATAACTAAATTTGAAACTTTCAATAATATAGAATAGATCTGTGTTCCACCTCTTGTCCATTTTTTCCAGTAAACTCAGTTTAAAATCCATACCAGTAATTTTAAGACAAGTAACTATATATTAATAAAGTAATAGATAAAACACTATTTTGCTTTTTCCAGAAACTTATTAATTGTGCCCCTAAAGCTGTTTAACTTACTTATGCATTTCTTGGAGCCAATAGCCATTGCATGTCTCTTTTCAGAGTTTACTGCTGGCCTCTAAATATTCTGCCTGATAACTTCAAGATGAAGCACAGATTTTGCTTAGAAATATTATCTGACTTCTTTGGGGGAATATTAATGCATACCTTACTTTAAGCACAGACTGCAGAGGGACTAATCTAATGTTTTACATACTCTTAGAGTAGCTTTCTCTTATTTATATTGTCTGTATAACCAAAGCTTCAAGACCCATTATTTACCTGCAACTGTGGATTGGACTGTACCTTGCTTATTACTGTATATAGATATGTACTCAGTGGATTTAATCGTGCCTTGTGTATCTTCAGTAGTACTCTGCCTCTACATTAATTATATGGCAGCTCGTCAACTGGTTGTAGCTAAGTATATTCTGTATTGCATTGGAAAGGGAGAGAAAAACAAAAAAAGGGAACTCACTTGCACAGTCTTGCCTGTATTTATTCAAAAAAAGTGTTAGTTAGAGCCAAGGAAGCAATTCAGAAATGTATCTAATCCATTTTAGTTCCCATTTCTTTCTCAAATATTTGAAAGTAGAATGCGTATTTCATAAATACACATCACCAATGAAGACGAGATTTCTAAAGAGAAGAAGGAGGAAAAGAGCCAACAAAGATGTATTTAATGAAAAACACCCTAGTGAGCATCCACTCTTTGCTACTAAAACTATCTAGGATACAGAAGAAAGAAATGCAATTGCTTGTAAAACGTGCTCTTTGAGTTTTGCACAGTGAAGTTAGCTTTGAGAAAGAAGGTGAAGCAAAAGCAATAGTGTTGGAAGGAAGGACCAGTTAGTCTCTGTGCAGCCAGAGGCTACAAAAAAGTCAATGGCATTCACTCACAGAGATGTTTCTTGCCTCAATCTGAGCATCACCCCTCACACTTACCTATAATTGATCAGCTGAAAGACAATTTACAGGAAGAGATATGAAACTAATAGATAGCGGAAGTGGTGCCAACTTTAATGAGGAAAAAATAACCAGGGGTACAGGAAACAGTGGGTTGGGAGAAGAAGGAAATGTATAAGTACTAACTTCAGGTAAAAAACAGCATGAGAATCGCCAATGAAATAAAACATTTGCTGACACGCCCCTGGAAGAAGAACACCTGTTATTTTCATGTTGAAATAACTTCTCTTTCCTCCTCAACAGTGATTTTGAAAATAGTACCTTTACAATCTCAAATTCTAACTGCAAGTTTAAAAACATTTCAATTTTAGTGTGAAATTTGCTTTGAAAATTATAACTACAATAAGTCTAAAATTACCAGGGGAAAAATTTGGTAGTTATCAGAAGAGCGAGGAGATTTCTTCTTATATGCTAGTGCTTTAAAATTCGTATTTCCTCTACATGCAATACAGTAAGAAAGCCCAGTTTCTAAAACAAAACAAAACCAACAAACAAAACCCCACAAAACACAACCACATCCCAAACAAATAAAAAAATCCCACAAAAAACAAAATTCATTCTACTCACTAGATTTATTACATCATGGACGTAACAGAGAAATTCTGAATGAAGCATAAGAATGAAGTTACATCAGTTCAACTAGCACATCCAAGGAAGAAATACACATAATGTACTTACTAGAAGTGTTTTCTTAAACACAGCACGAGATTTTTTTTTTTTTTTAATGCAACATAAGTTGAAGACACTCAAGAAAAATTAATAACACCTGACTTTCCACCACCTGGAGAGGATGGAACTATATTGTGTAGTTTCCAATATAAGAAGTAGGGTATGCCAAATGAATCAGTAGGAACAAGCTAGTAGCAACCAGTCTCAAAACAAACAAAAGGGGTGATTCTTCACTGAACAGATAGTTGACATCCTTAAGAAAATAAGAAACATGAGAAATTGAACAAAATAGCAAAAAGTCTGAAAGTTGAACGTGAAACTACCAAGGCCAGTCAGCATTTTTAAAGAAAAAACTTGTTGAAGACATAAAAAATTAGGATCCACGTTAAATGCTGCTTGAAGCACAGGAAAAACATTCAATGAAGGTAAGACCATAGCATATCAACACCTATATCTATGTGTTGATGTTCACAATGCAGGAAGAGCTGAGGGAACCTTCTCACAACAGAGCATTTCTTCTCAGGGACACATCTAAGGATCTACTAAAATCTACAATGCCTGTAGAAAGCTTTTACTTATTGAAATCAATTAAATGAATAAAAGCCAAATCACCATCTCAACAACATACCAGATAGTAGTCAGCCAGCAGTTTAGAAGAATTTGTTCATGAAATTGTCTGTTTACTAGCTACGCTATAAAGCCCTATTGCTTAAATTGGCCTCCATATCAGATGGATAAGTGGTGGCAAGGGAGATCCAAGCAACTACAAACCTAGAGAAGGGATTTTAACCTGGGTAGACAGGTTGTAAGTAAAATAAAAACTAAACTTACTAGGCATTTTGACAAATATGATAGAATGGAAAAGTGAATCAACTTTTCCCCTTTCTCAATAAAAAAAAAAAAAAAATCTCAAATTTACTAAGTTTTTGAAGCTGCAAATAAGCTTGTGTAGTCCAGCCATGGAGGGTCCTAGATTTTCTGAAAGTAACTTACTTAGAAAAGTCCCTCAATGACCTTTAAGGGAAAATAAGATATCATTGAATAAGAAGGAACATCCCCTAGCAGATTAATAATTTGCTAAAGGATAGGAAACAAATAATAAGAATAAACAATTCTCTTGTTGATGCTAAATTATTCAAGGTAATAAAGATCATAACAAACCCCAAAGCATTCCAGGAAGACCTGACAATGCTGAACGAGCAATTAAAGGACAGGTAAGATTCACCATCAATAAATGAAAAAATGTGCATGGGAAATACATAAATACAAAATTATGTACTCCAAATTACCTGTTTCTGCTCAAAAAGTAATCTAACATCTCTGATATTGCTCAACAATAACAGTTACTTTGATCAAAATAAAATTTCAATGCCCAGTGGTCTAAAGGTAAATAAGATGCTAGAAATTGTTAGGAAAAGAACAGAGAACAAAACATGAAATATCATTATGCTTTCACATAAATCCTCTGGGTGCCGGCATTTTGAGTCTTGAGTGCAGTTTTAGTAATCTTACCTGATAACACACACAGCAGAAAAGGGCAACAAAGGATGATTAGAAGTACAAAGTTATTTTCTAAAAATAGAGATTAAATAGAAAACGACCCTTCAGAGTTGAAACCTGACAATAGAGATGGAGTATGATAGAGATGCACGAAATACACAACGTGGAGAAGATGAATAGGGAGTGATTACTGACCGTTTCTCAGAACACTACAATTACCCCAGCCACATTATTCGGTGCTACTCTTAAAAGCATAGAAGAATAAATATTTTTACATACTTCATTGATTATTTTGCCACAGGACACTGAGGTGATCAGAAACATAAAGAAGTTTAAAAAGAAATTAAACAATTTTACAGAAAATAGGTTTATTGATGGACATTAACAGAATTCAAACAGTTTTCAAGCACTTTTCAACCTCAGTAGTGCTTTGACTGCAGATTTCCACAGGCTAATGGAGTGGATCACTCTACACTTGTCCTACTTTTACATCTATTCACTACTTCCATAGTTGAAGACAAAAGAAGACTAAACAGACTTTTGGTCTGACACAGTAAAATTGCTCCTGTAGTTTTCTTTAATTTTCTTGAAGTACTATTACATGCTGGAAAAATAACAGCTTCCTAGGAAAAGAGGGAAGATAGCATCGATGTTTTCCTGCGGGGAAAATGTTTCTTGCTTGCAGGGGAGCTTTACAGGCAGTGGCTTTTGATTAGACAAAACCACAACCTTTTAGGTCATATGCTACCCATTTTTAAGATGAAATTAGCCTGCTGCATGCCCCAACACACTAAGGGAAACTGCCAGATTTGCCAGCGAGATGGGACTCGCAATGTAGACCATACCAGTGGAAACTGATGGCTGTCCCTTTACTAAACTAACTCACCAACTCTGAAGAGCAACAGAGAACTGCAGTCATATCATTATTACTACCAAGCATATGGCTGAAACATAACATTTACATGTTAGGGAGCCTTTCCAGCCAAACCTGTGTCCTGCCAAACCCTTACTGACAAGTTTTGTTCACCAACTGCTATTTATCACATGAAAAATAAATATTAATTCCTAATAAGCATTTCCTCTCCACCTCAATGCACACCAATTTTCATGTAATTTCTCTTTTCAGTTTACAAAAGCCAGTGCAAAACCTTTCTAGCAGAACACTCTAGAAAACACCAGCTCCAAAGGACTCGCTCGTTTTGTCTAGCCACGGACCCGAGCACGGGCAGGCACGACAGGCAGCCTTCCCTCTCCCAGACACCTCTGCCATCTGCCCCGTCACCTACCTACATACGGGCTCATCTTGTCCACGCAGGGAACTAGAAACACACTGAACAATTGCATTTAGTTTTTCCTCACATAATATCTTTAAGTCGCAGCAGGAATGACTCCCTACACCTCCTCCCCCGAGATCCAGAGCAGCAGTTTTCCTAAAGAGTAATAGGAAGCTTCCTTTCCCCCCCTCCCCGCCCCATCAGGTTTAATTAGGATCCTAACTTTTGTATGGATATACTGGATTTTATGTGGGAGAAGTGTAGATAATCAGAGCTTATTCCAGAGGTCCGGTCACTTAATTTAGTTGAGTTACTTATTTTACTTGCATTGATACAGTTCAATGAATTTAAGTAAAGGGTTGAAAACTCTGGCTCAAATTCTTCCTCTTAATATACATGCTGCTTCTAACTGACTCCAGTGAGAGCACTCTAAAGAAAGGTATAGCCCCACATTAGCCTCCTACTACATTCAATGCCCTTCATAGTGCAGTAGAAAAAAATAGTAGTGTCTTATCTTACAACTGGGTTGCTTGATTTATTCCTCCTTTCTATTTTCTCAGAGTTTTTGGATTTGTATACTTATCATCTTACATTTATTCCTACTAACGATGTGCTCTCAAGCCATTTCCCATTACATACTGTCCTGGTTTCAGCCAGGATAGAGCTGGTTTTCTTCACAGAAGCCAGTGTGAGACTGTGTTTTGGATTTGGGATGAGAAACTGTTGATAATGTGCTGATGTTTTGGGTTGTTGCTGAGCAGTCAAGGACGGTCCAGCTTCTTGTGCTGGCCTGCCAACGAGCAGGCTGGGGATGCCCGGGGAGCTGGGAGGGGACACAGCCGGGACAGCTGACCCAGGCTGGCCAAGGAGATATTCCCTACCATACGACGTCATGCCCAGTACGTAAACTGGAGTTGGCCGAGGGGCGGGAATCGCTGCTCGGGGACGGGCTGTCGATCACGGGGTGGTGAGCAATTGCTGTATTGGGCATCACTTGTTCTTGTACATTCCTTTGTTGGTATTATCATTGTTGTTTCCTTCTCTTTTTCTGTCCTATTAAACTGTGTTTATCTCAACCCATGAGGGTTTTTTTCCTAATTCTCTCCCCTGTCCCACTGCCGGGAGGGAGTGAGCGAGCGGCTGCGTGGTGCTTAGTTGCCGGTTGAGGCTAAACCACGACACATACTTACTCCCTTTATTGTTTTCAATATTGAACTATAGTGACTTAATTCCACCCACACTACAGAATTTCTCCAAGGCCCTGTCTGTTATGACCAAACCTACCAGTATATACTAGATTTTAGCTCCATGAAGTGAGTGTTTTCAAACTTAAGAACAAATTAGAGAGTAAGGAAGATATTAAGACATTATGCAAGTTCTTTGGAGAAAAGAAAAATACCAGTTACCACTGTGGTTCATGCTCTTGTATGGGAAAGTGCAGAAGCTTTCAGTTGCTTCCTTACACAGGTGATGAGCTTCCAGCTGAGCGGCAGTGATGCCACAGGGACCTCTGACTGAGGTGGCATCTGACCAACCAGTCTTGATATAAGGAGAGCATAGAGAGAAAGCAGAAAAAAGCACAGAGAACAAGTGAGTTCTCCTAAGGTTGCTTGGACTGCTCAGGATCCAAGTAACAAGGAGTGGATCTCAGCCCTGTGTTAACAGCCTGTCTCCTGGGCTTTCCTGTTTGTTTCCTTCCCCAAAGTTGGTAACCTGCTTCTTCACAAACGCTTTCAATAGTTCTCTTCATTGACATTCTGGATATATTCCAATGTAAATGAGAACAGAATTTTCACTTTACTCCCAGTTTTTTGCTTGGGGTTTTTTGTTGCTTTGGTTTTTGGTTTTGTGTTGGGTTTTTTTTTTAATTATTGAAGGTTTAGGGCATTGTGCGAGTCACCTTGCAGTGATTTCAGTCATGTATAGACCAGAGAAAAGAATGCTGAGAATAAACGTCGTGTAAACTCAATTACAGATGAAATGGCAACAGACTGTTTTAAATCACTATGTTCTGTACAGCAACCATATGTGTAGAACTTTAGAAGGCTAGAAGCTCGTCAGTCAACTCTGGACATCTACCATAGAGATTATGGCAATTGTTTCATTTATTTGGGTGTGTTTTTAAAAAAAGTGAACCAAGATTGATACCACAGTTTTGTAACCAGAATAGGTAAGCCATTTACAAGGTGTGCAGAGTGCTACTGCATTTTAACTTCAGAAAAAGGTATGTTTTAAAAACAGAAACATCTTTTTTTGGGTCAAGCCACTATAGTTTACAGCAGGTACAGTATCACATAAAACTAATATCAAAACTCTCAACAGCAGTTCTTCTGAATTCAATCCAAACTAATAAATTTACTGTGGCTCTGCTTTCTCTGTTCACTTTGGCTCTTACCTAAATCACAAGTCTTGTCCATGTGCTATGGATAAGTATAGCATAGTGGTAAGGAAATGACAGAAGCATCCCAAGTCCTGCCAGACAAACTGCAGTAGATGGGACATTATTTTTTCTTCAGTTATTTGACAGTGCCAGCTGTAACTCCTACCAATTTTCATGTGTTACTCAGGGCAACTGCTTTCCTTTTGTTGAGAAAAAAAGAGGGGTGTGAAAGAGCTAGCCATCATAAAGTTAACACTTAGGGCACCCATTTTTGTGCAACTTTCAAAACACTCCTACCTCCAACATGGAAGACAGACAAAATGCCGAACATAAAATACATGAGGGAGTCAGACTGACAAACATAAATGCAAATTCAGAAAAAGATTTGTGCTCCATTTTTGGCGATTCAGGGAAGCATTACAATTTTACATGACATACCTTGTTCTTAAGGGCTAGAATGGGCACTTGAGTGGAACATCAGTATTGGAAACACCAGGTTCATACAGCTGGATGCACAGAATCTAGTACAGAAACTGCCTGTTGTGTTACACATGACTGAAGCCATTTCTCTCTTCTAGTTGGAAAAAATAACACTCCAACTTCCTCCATGCCATCTGCCCCACATTGAGGAACAAGGCTACTACAGTGCAATAAACTGGAGGAAGACACAGATGTGTATGCCTTCTGATCACTGCAAGAGAGAATAGCTGACGAGTTCAAGTTCCTCAAATATTGCAGGAAAAAGGAAGAACAGAAGGAATCTTCTATAATAATAGCACTATCAAGGTATAAAAGATAGTCTTCTCTACTAATACTACAAGTGCCAAAAGGTGGACTTGGTCTCAGAATTATTAAACACGTTAATAAGGTTTATGTTGTATGTGCAAGATCACTGTAGGAGGGTCTGAAGCATTGAAGTATTCCAGACATACGTAGTCAAGTGCGGCATTTCTACCCGACTTTTCCTGTGATACCGATTAAATCAAAACAGCCTTTTGTTCACAAGTATCTCCTACAACAGTTTGGCTTAGATTCCTGTATGCCAAATGTCTGCTGCAACTTCTCTACCTCCCTCCGCTCAAATAAGGTATCAGTCTTCAATATAAAATTTTGCAAATAGATCAGAGGAGCAGTACTCTTTGTCTGTCTCAATGGTGGTAAGACATGACACAAGGAACCCATAAGTTTCTCTCTCTAAGACTGGCTCTACAGCTAGCTTTGTGCATGAATTGGAGTACATTTTTCAAACTGGATACTTAAAGTCAGGTAGGTACATATCCAGAATGAGTATTAGTTGCATATGCTTAACAACTCTAAGAGGGGACTTCAGTACCTAAAAACTGTTTAGTCCTGCCTGCCAAGGACATCCACAGGAGACTGGATACTTTCTAAAAATAAAACTGAAGAACCACAGTCTAAATTCGAGAGTGTGTTTAAGTTTAAGCATGCATGTTGGAACCTCTTAGCCTTAATTCTTTTTTTCTGTAAGCTTTTTTTGGTCTAATCAAAGTAAAAAAGCATAAATCTTTGTCATGCGAGCTATGATGGATAGTATCCCTTGGATTCTCTCTTTCTCCGTGGCAGAGAAAAAATTTAGAGGAGTATCACTCTGCTGCAGAAATTCACCACAAAAAACTCAGATACGTCCATGGAAAAGGTAGGCTTTCTTAACAGGCTTATGAATTAAAAAGTGTACTTAAATGAAAAATATTTTTTTTAAATCTCACTCAAACTGCCAGAATAAGTTCTTAGGTGATCTTACAAAGCATGTTGTAGTCCTTCTTCAGCCAGGAATAACAGACAAAACACTGCAGGAAATCTAACCTGTTGCTTTCTGTCCTAATGCCAAAGGTGTAATCACTCTCGTCAGAAATGTTATTCTATCATACAGTAAAATTTAAGAATGTTACAATACCAGCACAGAGATTCGATATTAAAGACACTGTTCATGAAATTACTCACTGCACATTGACAAAATCTGGAAGCCCTGTGGGCTTGTTTCTTTAAAATGATACATCTGTTTCTGACAGAAAGAAATGTGAAGAAATAATGCACAAACTAATTTCCAAGTAATAGCAGAAACACAAGTCATACTCAAAAACAAAAATCCAAGTACTATAACCTTTGAGAATTATATTGAACATGCTGATAAATGAAGAGTAGGTGAAATTCCCTGTATGAAAAAATAAATACAGGTATTACAGAAGTCACAGCAAATCCTGCACAGGCAGCTCTCTAATGCATTAATATTTTCGTTTAAATCAACTTGTAGCATCTTGTTTCTTTGAAGCAGTAACAAGAACTCTAAATTCTCCTGAAGTCATTAGGCACAGAGTGATACTAAGATGCACCTGTAAGTGCAGTTAAACCAGAAGTCAATATGTAAATTAAATCAACAAAATTAGGAAAAGAATAGAACTTTTAATATGGAGAAGCAAGTGATTCTTAATGACGACTCAACAGCAGCTATGGGCTAAACATATCAATTCCTTTTTGATGTGATTCTTAAAATAAAATAAAAAAAAAAAAAAAAAGAAGAAGAAGAAAGAAACCAAACAGGACAGCATATCAAGCTGGGAGAAGCTTGGCAGGTCACCTCCCTCTGCATTGCATTCTTAAAGTGAAGGAATAGAAAGATTGAGAGAAGCATTGTAAAACGCAGGTCCTCCTCCTCAAGTCACACAAGACTGCTTCCATATCAGGAACCTGCATCTGCTTCTGGAGAAGAAGCACTAAACATATTCTCTAGTCTCCCCTCATCACACTATCACTCTGAAGAGAGGTACTTGTTTGAACTAATCTCTCCATGCCTGCTTGTCAGATCCTTTAAAACACTGCTTCCATTTAGTGTCAAAGTGCTGTTTATGCACTTAGTGGCCTTTCTAACAAAGAACCATGTTGACCACATCTGGTCAAAGAAGCAAAAATATGGGATGCCTGACTGCCATGAAGAGTTCTGCACCCAGATTCTGTCCCATCCTGCCAGGATGGCCCAAGAACATGGCTTCATGGTAAGAGATTTTATTTTTTTTCCCCAGTCTTCCTTTTCTGCTCTAGTAGTAGTTGCCCTTGAATATATGAAAATCCTTTTAGGCCAGTAAAGCATGAAAAGTTGGGCTAATTTTTTTTTTTTTTTTACCTAAGTTTCTTTTTGACCTAAGTTTCTTTTTGGTGCAGCTAATCCCATTTCTTCAGTGCATGACAAAATCCAATTCTCATATGATAAAGCAACAAGATATGTCTTAATCTTACCATCAGGCATTGCACAAAGCCAGAGCGCTTTGTATTGAGACGATTCCTTTCATTATGTTAGAGATTACACATCCCTATCACTGTAACTATTTCCTCAATCCAGAGCTGCCCAACCTCAGATAAAAAATGTTATGGTTTTTTTTGTTTGCTGGACAAACCTTGTATTAGTGACATATTTCTACATTTTTGTGCATCTCTAGGGGCTCTGCTAAAGCAGTTCCTTTCTAAAGAACAGAAGTAACCTTCAGTCTATCTGACCTCCACTCCACTTGCTTATTGAAGACCACCCTTCATACCTAGCAAGTGTGTGATCAGAACTGAATAAACAAGTATGACAAACATTGTCTGAGATGCTGCCCCAAAATAAGTAACAAACTGGAAGAAATACATTTAGATAATTGTGGAATATAATTAGCTTGTTTCATGCAAAGTGTGGGCTTCATCAAAATAAAGAAATTATTTTTTTTATCTAGATGGAGTTTAAAGGATAGATGTTCTTAGAGCAGCTGACTGAGAACATTTCAGCTGAGACATATTCTGAACACAGAGACAGGTCTACCATTTACAGTAATGAAAAGTCATAAATGTCTCTATTAAAGAGTTATTTCCTGCATAAAGAGGAATAAGGGACTGCGGGGTCTCATAAGTGAATGCAGAAGGAGTAGGGAAGCTATTTTTTCATAAAATAGTTCCAGACCAAACACTGAACAAGAAGTCAGGTCTGAAATCCCTAACTGACATTGATGCAGATGCTAGCTTGAGGCCATGCTTTGGATAAGTGTAGCACCTCTCTCCGTATGGAACACAACAGATTTGACTGCCACAGCAACAGCAACAAAACTGAATTAAAAAAAATTAAAGGCTGCCTATTGAGCTCTTCTGAGGCTGCAAAATCATGTCACTCCGTGTGAAAACCTCCCATTTAAAAAAAAACCAAAACCACAAAAAAAACCAGAACTATTTTGTCTTTAAGATTATTTCCTCTGATAAGACTCCAACACATTTAAGAACAGTATCCTAAGGGAAGGCAGTATTTTATAGATTAAAAAAAAAAAAATTAAAAAAACAACATTCTACAGCAGCACTTGCCACAAGAACTGAGGCTGGTGGCTGATGGGCCTGAGGGATGTTTTTGAGTATGAGCCATGCCAGGTAACTTCTGCCTCTACACGTAAGACTGCCAGTAAATATATTCACTGATGAGGGGACTAATACAAGAGATAAAAGCTCCCTTAAGCTTTAAGGGAATGGAGTCCACAACATTTTTGGATCATGCTCAGACTTTTCAGAGTTAGCTTTCAGTCATCAGCTCATTATTGCCACCTGCCAGGAGATATTGTGGATCTCTGGGGTCTTCCGGAGTAGAAAAGCAGAACTTTTACCTCACAGCAATATTGGTAATCTGCCTTCCCAGCCCTTGAAATTACCTGAGAGAAGCTGCAATCAGCGGCGGGTGTTTTTTACTCTGGGCTGTTGTTTACAGCTTAAAAGTCCTTTAGCCATGTGCCATGATGTTATCCCGGCTGTTGACTCCGCAGTCGTATCGACTGTGTTTTATAGAACACAGGAGAATAGCAAAGACTTAGTATTTCCTTAATGAAAGGCATTTTAATGCCCTTTCTGTCATTACCTTCAGCCATGTTCTTTTAGTTGCATTAGAATCCCACAGATTTTAAGCCTTTTCTGATCATGTTATGTTACACATTTTTGCTCTTGATTGTTTACAAAAAAACCATGCATGGCTTTTCCCTTTGTAATTAAGGGAAGGAATAATTTATTTATCTAAATAATGCCTTTCACCCACACACCAAACTTGTTTGTGACTCAGGGAAAGCATGCTTCCTCACAAGTCTCCAGTAAAACTGGGCAGGCAACTCTAGGTTGGGTTTTTAAAAAAATATATATATATAATTTTTTTTTAAATATACATAATTTTTTAAAAGAAAGCAAGCAGGGACTCACTTCCAGGTATGAGAAAGACTTTGATATTCTAGAAATAACTTTCTAAATTAGGAGGATTTATGAGGCACAACCTCAGGGACGCCCAGAAGAGGGTTTTACTTTTAAAAAAAGGTAACCAAACTTAGATGACAACTGGATCAGATAAATAGTTAGTCCTACTAGAAATTGCTGAGAAAATAAACTGACATATACATACTTCTGCAACAATTCTAGCTAGGACAGTTTAGGTTTTTCTTGTTAGCAAGCACAGTGTACTTTATCTCCATTTATTTTAGAACATATTTAACATAACACAGATCAGATCCATCACTGACTGCAAACCATGGGCTTCTTCCACTGGATCCAAAAGCTCTTACAGTAATTAGTCCATCTTAGCACTACAGAGCTCCAGCCAGCAGGAGGCTCTGAAACAAATACTTTTAATTAAATCCCTTTCTAAAATGCCTTTTATAGGTCATCCATGCCAGGAAAATGCTTCACAGTAGGGTAGCCATTAGACTGCTGTGCAAGTAAGGTGAGCACCCTAAGCATGTTTCACACACCTTTTCATGTTGGGGTGGTGTGGTGCGTGTGGAGTATTTTTGTTTGCCAAAAGCAGGCCTTGATTCTTGCAATACTGCAACATCCCAACTCTAAGACATAACCAGGGAAGTAGTAAGTAAAGTAAGTTTAGCACTGGGGTTGAGACGAACAGCAGCAGACTCCGACGCTCTAGGTGAGATCATCCCAGGTGGAGCTTTGCACCGGTGACTCACTTGGCCCCATGCTCTCGATCTTTCTGGAAGCACCACACTACAATGACAGTGGAGCTGAACACTGCCGGAGCCATTCTGAAGTGTTTGTTAATTCAGATGCCACAGCCACATTTAAAAAAAAAAAATTACAACAAACATGCTAGCACTGTCAGAGTCAGACAGCTTCAAGAGTCCTCAGGAAAGGAACCTGCCTGCAACTGCCATCCTCCTCCCTCTTCGGCCTCATTGCTTGGGGCGGCCAGCTTGCTATAGCTGAGACTCGCTCAGCTGCCAGGCTTTCATTAGCTTAAAAAAAAAAAATCATATTATTCACTGTACTGTTTTTTTAAGAGATATGCAGCTGTTTTCAGTCTGGTTATTTATAAGGAACTTACTCTTGGCTATAACAGATGCTGGTTCTGATTCTGTAAGTTTACACACTAAAAAGACTACAAAAACTTCCATCAGGTCAAGAATTCAGAACAGGGTCACAGAAGAAATATCTAAATATCTAAAAGTACCAAGTTAATTTATGACCAAGCACTGAGACCAGGTAATGGTTACTAGCGTGCAAGCAATTGAGACACGATATCAATCCATTTCCCCTGGAAATATTCCATAAAGCTGGAGGAGACTAAAGCTCAGCCTGACAAGATTTGGATCTCTGTAAAACGAACCTAAATAGCAAAATAAATACTGTGTATAAGGCTATTCTGAGGAGGAGATGGCCAGTTATCTAAAGATAAAACTTTTAATTTGAATTGTCATTTGACAGAATAAAACTGCACTTACAGAAGCAAGCCTCAGTTGGAGAGAACACAAGAAAAAGGGACCTTTGTTTGCTAAAAATGTCTATTTCCTTCACATTTGATCTTGCAATCCTGAATTCTTACTTCAGTCATTTACTACAAACAAAACTGTTCTATTTATTATCCCCCTGTGCCGTAAGAAGAGCTGGCGGGG
>NW_010513887.1:0-553 GCF_000687285.1 Phaethon lepturus
GGGGGGCCATTGCTTGGGCTTTCCCGATCCCGCTCCGGTGGAAGACTGAGGAACCGGTATGGGTAGAGCAGTGGCCACTAAAGAGGGAAAGCCTGGAACAAGCACATCAACTGGTCCAAGAACAATTTCGTCAGGGACATCTGCGTCTATCAACGAGCCCCTGGAATACCCCCATCTTTGTCATCAAAAAGAAATCAGGAAAGTATCGATTGCTCCACGATCTGCGCGCCGTGAATAAACAGATGTACGACATGGGGGCATTACAACCCGGCTTGCCCAACCCTGCAATGATACCAGAGAACTGGCATTTGCTTATTGTCGACTTAAAGGATTGCTTTTTTACCATTGCGCTCCATGAGGACGATACGCAAAGATTTGCCTTCACTCTCCCAGCCATCAATCGGGAGGGACCCGACCAGCGCTTTGAGTGGACAGTTCTCCCACAAGGGATGCGCAATTCACCCACATTGTGCCAACTGTATGTCGATGCTGCCTTACAGCCATTGTTAAGGCCTGCCCTATTTGCAGCTATCATACCCAAGGAAAAGGACTT
>NW_010513887.1:1605-3029 GCF_000687285.1 Phaethon lepturus
AGTCAGCTGTTACAGGTGCCAGACCTGTGACCCTTGGGTTTTGTGTGAATGTCGCACCTATGAGCAGCGACGGTGGTGTCGGGCGTCCTGCGCCAGCCATTGGTGTGAACTCTGTTTGATGAAAGAGCTAAGTATCGTTGAACTTTTGCTAATCACTGGACATGAACTGAGAGACAGCCAAAGTTATTTGGCCAAGTCGCACCTATGAGCAGCGACGGTGGTGTCGGGCGTCCTGCGCCAGCCATTGGTGTGAACTCTGTTTGATGAAAGAGCTAAGTATCGTTGAACTTTTGCTAATCACTGGACATGAACTGAGAGACAGCCAAAGTTATTTGGCCAAGGGTTTAGATCATTGTGAAAAATGATGTTAATAGGTCTGATAACTGTGTGTTTATTAAGGCAAACTCAGGCATGGTTTGCTGTTCAACCAAGAAAGAATCTCTGGGTCACATTAGCGAACCAGACGGGACAAAGCCATCTATGTCTATCCCTATCCACGGCAGGAAATCCATTTACGACATGCCTGGTTGGACTTCCCCTAGGAGATTTAGACATGAGTGCCGTAGTAAATCAGACTGCCCCTGCACTGGCCAGCTTTTTATCAATAATGAATGTTTCCGCAGCTGTAGATAACTGGGATGGGTGGATGGCACATGGACCACAGGAGTTATTAGAACCGCAGGAGTTGGATATCCTGGGATGTATTACAGCCTCTGCCTGTCTAAATTTTAATTATACTGGAAAAAATGATTCTAGATCACAGAGTGTTAGTCCTACTTTACCTGTTTTTCAGAATAATACCAATTGGTGCAATTATACTACGCCTAACATCTCACGCTCTTTTACTGTCCCAATAAAACTCCCTAAAGGAATATTTTTGATTTGTGGTGATCGTGCATGGCAAGGTATTCCCTCCCATTTGAGAGGTGGCCCTTGCACATTGGGGCGCCTGACACTGTTAACTCCCAACACGCCTATGATATTGAGCCTTACCCAGCGACACAGGGTAAGACGACAAATCCAAAAGATTCAATAAGGATGCAACGATCAAGTGGATTTTTGGGCTGCGGACAAAACCATAGTGGCCTCTTTTCTTGCCCCTGGGGTCGCTGCTACCCAAGCTCTGACCACCCTGAATAAGCTAGGATGCTGGCTAGCAAAGCAAATGAATGCTACATCTGCAGCGCTTAGCGCTCTGCTAGTAGAAACTGATTCGATAAGACACACAACATTACAAAATAGAACAGCTATTAATTTTTTGCTTTTAGCACAAGGCCATGGGTGTGAGGAATTTGAAGGTATGTGCTGTATGAATTTAACAGATACATCACGATCAGTAACTCAACAATTGCGCATATTAAGAGGTTTAACGGATAAATTGCAAACAAGCTCACTTGGCCTTGAGTCGTGGCTCTCTGGCCTCG
>NW_010513887.1:3072-8000 GCF_000687285.1 Phaethon lepturus
TACGTGCATCCCCCAGCGCACTACGACCAACCCCCCACAGGTACCTCCCGGGGACCCCCACAAAGGGGCACCCCAGGGGTCTCTTCTGAAAATCTCATTCCCTAACTGTTGAACCACTGTGGAGAACTGGCTCGCTGAGAGAGGTCACGTAGACATGAGCCAGTTGGCCAAGCAGGAGCTTGGGAAACACCGTACACCGCTAATTTAGTTGCTGATAAGGACTAATCGTCCTTGGCTGCACATGTTATAAAACAACAGGGTATAGTTGACCGCAGAGAAGGAACTATTGTTGATAATCCGGAAATCGACTACTAATGCCAAACCAATGATGAGCTTAGTTTTTGCAATATGTATGAGCTCACTATAATGATTATAAAAGACAACTGTATCACTGAATAAACGAAGCTTGCTGATCACTCGTATCGAGTGTCCATGTCTTCCCTCCGTCGTGACAAATGGCAAAATATTAATAAGAGCAAATCAGTTTTAAAGTTAACCATCAGTAGTTATTCAAAGGCACTTTGACTTTTGAGAAGTTTTACCTTGCAGCCTTCCTTTCTTAAATGACATCCTGGAGGACAGCAGTGGGTCTTGGGAGTCAGTGGGTGTGCAATGCAGTAGATAGTGTTCCAGATGACGCCAAAGAATGAAGAGGCATGTTTCTATAATATCTGCAGACACATCTAAGTGAAGGAGTCCAGTTTTGTTGTCTTTAGATTATGCATTTACTATATGAGCATATTTACACACTTTGAAGCAGCTGCAGATGTTAGCTCAACCATCTGTCACCTCTTCCAGCAAAAGCTTCTCACCCCCACTGCGTCGCTTGCACTCTCCTTACCTGCTTCAGTGCAGTGCTGTCTGCATTACCTCAATGACTGCTACTCACCCTGAAGAGGCTTTAAACCAACACTCTGCACCAGAGCTCATGTGATTTGTAATGCTAGCTCAGTTGCAGAGACAGTGAATTAAAGCTGAGGTTATAAAGCTGGGGATGGCAGTAACATCTTAAGTTACAACAGGTAAGTCTGCAAGAGCACATCTTTCCCAAAGTAGGTTTTGGAGGAAAATTCTGATCCACTGCAGACAATTATTTTGTGTGTGACTAGTTATTTCCATTGAATTACTGGTGTTTATGAGATTAGGTTTATGCAAGGTTGACTATTAAGACTGGCAACTCCATTTGCTCTAACAGGCACCCCAAAATTATTTTTTCAAGTATTTCTTCCACCGCACTTGTACATATGTGAATGTTTAGTGGGTCTGGATACTGAATTGAACAGCTAGGCTGTTAACAACTCCTCCATTATAAGGTTGCAGAAAGTCCTAGCAGGATCTCCACAACGGGAACTACTAACTTTTTCTGTTATTGCCAGAATGTAAATATTTTCAATATCCTCTTACTAATTTAGTTTTCAGTATTTCAGACTTCCTTTTTGAAAAAAGTGTTGTTCAAAGTGGTCAGAAATCCAGGTAAAAAGAACCTGTTCCTATTTCTCTGCTTTTCTGGAGCATCACCTTGAGGGTCATTTCAATTTTAGAAGGATACAAGAACAGAGAGAAAGCAGCTTGGCTCGGTTGTTTATTAGCTTCACCAGGCGTCGCCTTGCCAAAACGTATTTTTGGGAAGTGGAGATTTTGTCAACCCCAGCTGGCATAACTGACTGGCACAGCTGTAATAAGAAGAGGAAAAGCAAGATTGTAGCAAATCACAAAGCATCAAAAGAAAAAAGCAAATAAAATTGCTTATCAATATCTAGAACTTCCTTGTCAGACACTATTTCTTCAAAACTGTGCTCTCTATTTTGAATCTGCATAATCTTGCTGACCAAAAAATAGAGAAATTAAATGTATCCCCAAGCAACTATAATGAAAATCACAACTTTTACAAAGTTAAGCCCAATATTTTTCCCCAAAGTTATAGGTCACTTGTTCCATGGACCCCTTCATCAACAGTAAAAAGGAATACGCACAAGAACTGGAACTATTTACTTATCTAAGATGCTTTGGAGTCTCTGTTACAGCTATGTTTAAGTTACAAACAATACAGAGACTACAGAGTCAGAAGAACTATTACCTCTTTTATTTCATCTGGTGGGAGTTGCTCCACATTTTGCAGTTTGTTAACACTCTGACGATGACTATCATAGTAACTGAAGAAATCACTAGTACTTTGTTTCAGCAGATAGACGATAATGCCCAATCCAGGCAAGTGCCAATATGGGACCACTGGTGCTTGCGTATCTAGAAAAGATGATGAACAAGTTATAACAAGTTTAATAAAACAAAATAAAAAACCCAAGCAATCAATAAGGTATTTTCTCTGTCAACAGTGAAAGACATGAAAGCACTGGCAAGTTTATATTTTATACTTCTGTGTCAGAAGTAATACAAATGAAAGTCTATGCAAAAAGTTCTGTGGCTGCAGTACTAGAAGGCATTCAGCATAGTACAGTACTGAGTGTAACACGTAAAATATAAGTTGACCAGAAGACTTACTATTTTAATATTTTAACCGCTCAGCTGCATAATAGCACACTGTAAACTCTTGCCATGTGGCATAATGAAGAGTTCCAGTCAGCATCAAAACATATTTTACATATCATAAATGAGGTCCTAGTTTCACATAATGTAATACAGCACAGATGCTGAAAAAAAGAAATCCTCACCTTCCTCTGTCTTGTGTTATTTATTTACACACACACTTTTTTTTTTACTGATATATGTGTTTCTGAGGCTGCCATGGGAAGTGAATTTAAAAGGATTTTTTGGTCACATTTGTTTTAACTTGGATTAGTTTCCTGATTTGTCTTAGTGCAAGTCTGTGCAAGCATGTGTTCCAGGATTAGAGAATGGGCAGCTACTGACTTAAAGTGTATGTGAAACTACAGCCTCTGGTTCATTATTTTCTACTAGCCCAAATGTCACACCCATTCAATCTCATAGAATAGTAAGCCAAAAATCTCACCCTGACGAGGCCCATCTCGGTTGGTTGATTCTGACAGGCTAGGAGTAAACAGACAAACAGCGTGCTGAAAACTGGGGGCACTTTGCAACATAAGTGACTCACAGTATTCCATCACATTTGCAGAGATCTGCCAAAAAAATGACAGCACGTCAGTTACAATATCTACAGGCTTCTGAGCATTAAATTTTAAATGGATAAATGTCAATAAACAACATGGTTTTCTCCCTCTCTTCTCACTAAAATGTGATGATTCTCTTTTCTGACCAGTTACAGCCTCTCTTCTATTTCAAGTCTAGGACTTGCAACCTTGCCTCTTTCCCAAATCTGCTAGTTAAAATTCCTGGTCAATTTTAAGTGCCCTTTGGCTCTAACTTTAGCGTTAGCCATTGCCCTATATACCCAGTCTTCATTTTGAAAATATCTGAGCAGTTTAAGGCTTTGAAGCTAACAGAGTTTGTACCCAAAACAATAATGGTTGCTAATGCAAATTTAAGTAACCAAATTTTCAAGATTTACTTTAAATATAAATAAAATGTGGGATCCTTTACCAAACTAAAAACAGTGTAGAGCATTACCACTATCATATGAAAGTATGACAACTAAACAAGTCTGCACAGCAGGTAAAATGTCACAATTTGAGTCTAGTAGCTTCTTGTGTCCTTACCTGTTGCATGGCCAACTCAATTTCATCCCTCTTGTTCACTCTGTCTCCCTCTGTATTATCATCTTGCAGTTTAAACTGACGTAGTCTGTCTGAACCACCAAACCGACTTAGAAGTCCTAAGCACTGGCGCTGCCATAGAAATGAACATTTTAATTAGTATCTTAAAAAATGAAGAGCATGATTCTTTTCACTTGTGACACATATCCCTTAAAACACAACAGCAAGAGAGCAATGCAGATAAAACTTTTAGCACTTTGTAAACAAAATTTAAGTTTTTAAAGCACAATGTTTTAACTCACCTTGAATTAATTTAAAAATTAATGGCACCCTAAAACGGTTCCTTGAGAAATGAACACAATTCAAAAGTGCACAACTTTGTCTTACATCTTTTCCAGACTATTATACTGACTAGTATCAATGACAGTTTAGGTTTACCTATTTCCGCTTAACACACCTTTACCTACACAAACTAACAAAATCTGGATATGAAGATAAGTTCCATAAAAGCAGAGTGCAAAAACCAATTCAATAGTTTCATAAAAAGAGGGAACAACCAGTGCATTTGTTTTTGGTTTACATGTGGCCGTTAAGATCACTGAAATGCCTCAGACTGTAAGTCAGTTTTGTGTGGAATGGCAAAAAAAGATACCAAGGATGAAAGATTCTTAGGTAATTACTTTTGAGGAAAAATAAAACACTTAAACCATTTTATTACTTGATGAAAATAACAGGACAAACTAGGGAGAAAAGTTACAGATGACCGATTGGCAGTTTTGCTCAGAACAGCTCAGTTTTTGGTATAAGGATTTTTAATTAGTTCATCTGAAAGAAAAAAAAAAAAAAAATCTTTCCACATCCACATGGAAATTTCTTGCTGACACGATGCAGCAGAATAGCAAGTACCACAGCATTACAGCAATCATTTAACAGCTTGCTATTTTACTTCAGGCTGGTTAGCCTAATGGCTACTATCAAAGTGTCTAGAGAACACATCCTTCTCTTGCAACCAGAAATATTTGATTGGACAGCCCTTTCTACAGATAGTATTCAATTAAATATTTCTTCATGATAGTCCTTGCTCACATGAACCACAATGCTTCAAAAACATTACTGGATGCTAAATGCGGAGCTGTAGAGGTCTGCAATGTTAGCTTTTGAGCAAGACTTAACACTGTCTTGGCTTTCATTCTCGTTTCTAAGCCAGGGTTATTTTTAAAAGGGGAGGAAAGAAATAATACACTAGCATGTTTGATACTCCAAATTATTGAGATGGAGACATGCCTGTGGAAAGAGAGG
>NW_010513887.1:8031-9792 GCF_000687285.1 Phaethon lepturus
TATTTCTGCATTACTTCACATGCTTTGGTGTTGACCTCAAATTATTCTTCTTCTGCACATACCACCAAATCACCAAAAACAGACACCACACAAACCACCACACTCACACACAAACCACCCCCACACCCCCCAAAAACACACCAAAAAAAAACCCCAAACACAAAAAAACACCAAACATTCTTCTTGATGGTGGAAAACATCCCTTTCGTAACGGCTACTATTCAGAGTGCAAAATTAGGAAGAAACTCATCTACATACACAATTCTAAAAGGACAGGTGTTAAATATACAACTTTATTACCTGAAATCGGCCTATATGTCCTTGTAGCTCCATCTGCGTCCCTTCATTAACATCAATGTCCAGCTCACTTAGCACTCCTGATAAGCCATTAAATTGTTTTCAAAAGAAAACAAATTTATGCAGTATATACATTTAAATATAAGCATTGACCAGAAAAATTTCAGCCAAACATACAACTTATATTTTGCACATTGTCTGAGGAAAACATTCATATATGAATGCAACTACTAGGAGATACATGAGAGCATGTAGCTTACTGTTCTGCTAAATAATTTGAAGGGGCGGGAGGGGGAGAAAGGGAGGTTAGCATCAAAATTGTTCAAAGCTCAGTATACTCTAAGCAAAGAAACATTTGGGCTCAACCTACAGCTCTGCATTCCTTTCTATTGCAGTCAGACATCTCTCCTGAACAAAAAAAGCCATTAAATCAAAATAGATCAGTTATTTTGAGATGGTAAACAAGTCTTCTAACATGCAGAAGAAATCACTATATCCATCACAATAATTATTAGTGCTCTGTAAGGATAAGTCACCCAAGAGAAATGTCAGTATGCTAATCCACAGTATCTCTCCCTGGAAGCTTTCTTTTTTATTAAAAATAGAGAAGACATTAACAAAGATAAGGGTATGCAAACAATTTTCTGTCTTCATTTCCTCAGTCACAGTATTTGCTGAATGAAAATTCTTTAATTCTTTTAGAATATACCACATGTACTTTGAACACTACTATTTGCGCTTCATCTCAAAGACAAAAAGTACTTACTATCAGGTAGCATAATGAAAAGAAAATGGGAAGTCAAATGCATATTGATAAGGGCACTATGTCCAGTGCATATCCACCATACTTACTTCAAGAACAATTATTTAACATTTCTTTATTTTTCCCATAGTTCCACATTGTCAAGAAAATTCTGTATTGTAGTAGATATTCCCTTATAGGTCTTACTATTTCTTTTTAGAAAACAAAGCCTGAAATTCATGCAGAGGGGTCTAAGAGACTTCAAAACTGCAGTTCCTACCAGGCAAAGCTGCCTTGCTGATTATTCCTGTCAGGGAGGCCAGCTCCTGGAGAGATCCAACACTAACATCTTGACATCTCAGGATTGCCTGGATAGTATCCGAATGGGAAATAAGAAACTGCAAAACCTGCACCACAAGAAGAAAAGGGAAAATATGAATGACTCAAAATTTAGCAGTGAGCAGAGGAAGCAATGCTTTTACTTTCAGAGAATCTTGAAGTGATCTCCCATTCCAGTGGATGGGATTTTAAAAAAGCTTCCTTTCAGAGCAAAAAGACACATAATTTCTTTGAATAAGCAGTAGCAGTGATACTCTAGCATCTTTTGGAACTTACTTGTCCTGCTGCTTGCAGGTGTTGTGCCATGCTGGATGTGAGGATCACTTGGCATAGTTGAAGAGCTGGAAGAAGAATCTGGCGATAACGTTCCACTGGAGCAGGAA